>NC_053022.1:110320402-110462498 GCF_003073215.2 Triticum urartu
CTTCTCTTGTCATAGTCTTCAAGGTGAATGTCTTCACTTACCACCTTTGACTTCAATGTCTTCATACATTTTTAGGGGTCATCTCTGGTAGGAAAACCGAATCAATGAGGGACTTCTACCTGTGTTATCCTGCAATTCTCACAAACACATTAGTCCCTCAACTAGGTTTGTCGTCAATACTCGAAAACCAACTAGGGGTGGCACTAGATGCACTTACAATCTCCCCCTTTTTGGTGATTGATGACAAACTAGTTGAAGTTTTCAACGGGGAATATAATATGTGAAATTGTAAAGGATAAGGAATTGTCTTCATAAGTTGCAAGGGCTCCCCCTGAAGATGTGCATATAAGTAATTTGCTTTTGGAATGCAAATGCACATGGCAGGTTGTACTTGTGGAGATCCTCTTCAACTTATGATGACAATTCATCATGCATGAAAGGTATGTGAAGATAATGACATGCATAATGAAAAATGGACGTCTGCAAAATGATCTAAGTGCGGAATTTATCGTCGCACATGCGGGATTTATCATCGCATCACAAAATAGCAAATAAGTAGCAGACGACCATCGAGTTTAAGTGTTACAACTCAAAGAACCAAATGTATCAAAACGAGAGTTGTAAACACTAGGAAAAACATAAAGTAACCGCCCATATGGATCCGCTTGAAGACTATCAAACTCATATGCTTCTCCCCCTTTTGTCAGTGAGGACCAAAAAGGTTTGAAGACATAGAGCATCTATTCGTTCCCATGAAGAGTAGGTGAAGCAGCAGGGTCGTCGGTGCTGTTCGGTGGTGCAAAAGAACTTGGGGCAGTGTCGAGGCGTGCAGAAGTAGGGGGCGGTGAAGTGGCATCATCTTCGTCCTCGATCACTCTGGCATTCACAGTTGCCGTAGAGGAAGAGAACTCAGAGTCTTCAAGAGATGGAGTTCATCGCAGCACAGTCCTTCGGGGAGGTGTGGAGTCAAACTTGAAACATTCAGAGAAGCCATCCTCTTGAAGATCATCCTCAGAACACAGAAGCGTCAGCCCTTTCCATGTACGCTGACAGGTTTCATGGGCAACAAAGGCATTCTTGGTGGCAAGATTGCGAATGCGGTTGACATCCACCAAGAGGCTTTGCATTTGGCGCTTCAGCCAGTCATGATGCCTATCCTGTTTCTGATGAAGAGCAACCAGAAGCTCTCGGTCATTGAGAACACGAGATCGCTTCTTGGGTCGTTGGGAAATAGTGCTTTCAGTGGCTTCAATAAGAGAACAATGAGGTGCACGTGTAGTACTAGCCAGAGGATAAACACGAGTGACTGCTTCAACTCCTTCAATGTTCCGAGTGAAACTTTGATGCTCCGCATTCTGAAGACTAAGAGGTTCCTTGGCAGGCTCTGGATAAATGGCTTCAACGGACATATCCACATCAGGCAGAAAGATCCGATGATTGCGAGCAGATGGCTGATATGAGATAGCTGAGTGGAGTTTAATCAGCCGCATTATCCATGGAGCGTAGAACTTCAAGCCAAAAAGATCAGATCCTGATGCAGCAAGTTGGCGGATGAAGAAGTCTTGTGCATTGAAGCATTTGCCATGAAGAATATAGAAGACCAAAGTCTTCATTGCACCTTCCAGCTTTGCATGTGGAGAATGTCCTTTGATGGGCCAGAGAGTTCGCCTTATAATGTGATAGATGGTCCTTGGCAGATATTCCAGGTCTTCAACAAAGAACTCCTTAGGATATGCAGCGTCTTGTGGCAAAGGCTTCATCATAATGAGCATCTGACTCATGTTCGGTTCAGGCTTCTAAAAGATGCTCTCCATAGCTTCACTGTGAAGCTGACAGCCAGGTTCATAGAGATCTCCAGGAGTGGGTAGACCAGTAAGCTCAATGATATCAAAGGCTTTGGCTTCATGATGAACATTTCCTGTCATCCACTCAAGGACCCAAGTCGTCGGATCTCTGTTGTAACCACGTATGTGAAGTGTGGCATAAAATTGGAGTAGCAACTCTTCGTTCCAGTGCTCTTGGTCAGTGACGAAAGGCAACAATCCAACCTCTTTGAAGCAATCCAGAGCTTCTTCCAAACAGGGCAGACCAGCTATTGCTTCGGTGTCAAGACGCATATGTGGGAAGATGCGACCTTGATTGTACAGAATGCAGGAGTAATAGCTTCGCTGCGGATAGCTCCAGAACCGATCAGAAGATATTCGTTCCCTTGAGTAGGGGTTCTTGGAGCTATTGAAGAAGGTGTTGTCTGCTTTGAAGCTGTTGACATTGAAGGATCCAGGTGCTGTTGCAGGACCTGGAAACCTGGGCAACCTTGGCATTGGCTTCTGTACCTGAGGCCTATGCTCAATATGATAGTCAAACTGAGGACCAGCAGCAGGCACAGGAACAGAAGCAGTAGCATCATTGGCTTCGCTGACTTCTGGTTCTTGGGTTGGTGTAGGCTCCACATTTGCTTCAGCCATGACAATGTCAGTGGATTCATTGGTGTTGGTGGTGGCAGCCTCAAGATTTTCTACCTCCACTTGATGAGCTGGAGGGTCGGGCACAGACACGTTCTCCTCGAGAATAGCTTCTTCAGTAGTTGGGGAGTAGGGGCATGTTCGTCTTCTTGGGTGTCGTCGGCTGATGCAGCTGGAATGTCTTCAGCAACTTTAGCCTCAGACTCGGTGACTTGAGACCTTGGTCCTTTGCAAAGCCTGCGTAACGCTGGCGACGCCTTTGGAGATGGAGTTGGCTGGGTCTCAAAGTCATCTTATTCTTCTTGCCAGGGTGGTGTGACTTGTTGTTGTGGGTGATCAGCCCATGATGCATCCTGAGCAATTGGCGTCAGAGGACGACCAATGCTGATGAGTTCGCTGTGCGTAAGCACAAGCGATGATACCTGTTGGTGCTCGATCTGAGGAAGAACTACGTCATCTTCAACATGGTCATGGTGACCAATGTCTTCAACTGCGGTGGGATCAGCTGCTGGAATGTCTTCAGCTTCATGAGCCTCTGTGAAAGCAGGTTCATGAACAGTCAGTTGGCGCTCTTAATGTTCAGCGGCAGGGCGAACCATGGAGATAGGTTCAACAATTAAGGGCTCTGTGGGAGCAGCCCGATCCTTCTTGGTCTTGCGCTTCTTCTTGGAGGGAGCAGCAGCAGAGGCTTTAGGATGTTTCCTCTTTCTGGCTTCAGCCTCAGCAGTCCTCGTCTTCTTCAGTTCTGAAGCGGTAGACCTGGCTTTTGGCTTCGAGCCAGTCATGCTGGTTGGGAAGACAATGGGATGTGCTTCCTGCCTTGGTGCGTCGGGTTCGGCCATAGCGGGCTTCTTCTTCTTCTTCTTCTTCTTCTTCTTCTTCTTCTTCTTCTTCTGCTTTGCAGCCATCCTGGGGTCGATGCCAGGACGCCCAAGGGCCTTGCGCTTCTCATTGTAGGCTTGCACACACTTGTCAGCCAGGCTCTTCATGCGCTCATGAGAACCTTGAGCTTCTTCACGCTTCTTGAGAAAGGCTTCTTTGAGCTCGTGCAGCATGATCTTGATGTTCTTGACCTCTTGCATGCTGAGCTTGGCCGTATGCTTCTTGAACTGAGCTTTCTCAAAGTCAATCTTTTGCTTCAGTTCGACGATGCGCTGAGCTAGAGCTAGCTCTGAAGCAATGGCGCCATGGAAGGCAACACTGAGGCCAATGGGAAGTTGCAGATCTTCAAAGCTGAGGTTGGGTGTGTCAAACCACTCATTGATGAAGTCGTGGATGATTGCCACGTCAAAGAGAGGCAAATTGTTGAAGATTTTTGCTTCTTCTTTGCTCTTGATCAGTTGCTCAAGAGCGTCATCTGCAAGATCTTCATCACTGGACAGATCAATGGCATCGTTGCACAGAATAGCAGCAGCAGTCAGTTCCTGGCTGGTATGTGGCAGAGGCATCTTGACTCTCGGAGGCTTGGAGATGCGTGACAGATCTTCAGACTGCACACTGTCTTCAGGAGGTGCAGTAGCTAGTGGCTTCGCCCGTGAGATTTTTGGTGCTGAGGCAGGCTTTGAAGCTTTAGGTTGCTTCAGTTTCTTCGGCTTTGGAGTAGGAGCTGGGGCTTCATCAGTGTCAGCATCATCATCAGAATGATGCACTTTGGCACCTTGAACTGAGATGTGAGTGATGAGGCCATCCAGGTTGTAGAAGGGCCCAACAAGATTGGGTTCAGCTTCGCGGGTGCCATCGGCACGGGGAGCAGAGGGACCAGGGTTGAAGTCTAGTCCCAATGACTTCTTATTCTGCTTCGCCGAATTCTGGGCAAACTGGAAGTTGTGCTTGAACAGATTGTCGTCACGACACCATAGCAGTGACGATGGGTCAGCATCCGCAGGCTGTGGTCCACGGACCATGCAGGGATAGAAGCCTTGTTCAATGGCTTCATCTCTGGACCTGGGTTGAAGATTTCTGTATAGGATGTCTCCCCATGGTCGCTTGATGGCATTCTTCTCAGCATATTCCTTTGTCACAAACCTGTACTTGAACCACTATTCTGCCCAATATCATCGAATCCATTGGATTCGTGTCTTGCGCTGATTGTAATCCTCTTCTGGATCTGTCTTGTACAGTTCTGAGAGGTCATCGGGCAGATCTCTTGACGTTTCACCTCGACGCTTTCTGCCACCCTTCCTTGCTGATTTCTCTGCAGCCATGAACTTTAAACTGAATGGCTTCAATACGTTCAAAGGCTTCAAGGGCTTTTGCTTGCTGGACAAACAAGAACTAGCTTCGGGAGAATTTATATGATGCTGTAAGAATTCTGCAAATGAATGCAGACTATGAGAACCAAGGGATTCTCCCACGGATATGTACCTGTGACAACATTAAGGTGCGAGGGAAGGGGAAGAGGTCATATGCATTCTCAGAAGATTTTGAAGATAAATCAGTTTAGAAGACATTGACCTCATCGTGCGAAGACATTCACTCATAGATAAGGAGTTGGTTCTAGATTTGTACGAATCCACAGATCAGTACAAGTGAGGAATCTAACTACTTTGTGAAGCATAAGTGAACATACTAGGCATAATATGAGATGCAGTATGAAGTGGATCCAACTTGTGTGAACAGAAACTGCTTGTGGTAGAAAGTGACGAATCTAAAGGATCAAAGGGGCCGTAAAAAGGAAGTTTTATTTACCACACAAGGAACTGCTAGACGGAGTGGAAGAGGAGGCCGAGCCGTTCGATCGTTCGTGCCCTAACTTGGCGACGGAGGACACCTACGGCGACGGCGGAGAAGACGACGTTCGCGGTCGGCGTGAAGACAGCGTCGGAGAGGTCGCGGCAGCTGAGCGCTTCGTCGCCGGCGTTGTCGAGGGCTAGCGGTGGCGCTAGGGTTCATGCAAGAGTGGAAGAAAGGATAATGACTGTGGTGAGGCGTGTATTTATAGGGACAGGGACGGCACAACGTTATTACATAGGTGCCCCTGGCGATTCACATCTGAAGAACATGTGGCCATCATGCAACATATCGGAGGTTGTTCCACGTTCCCACACACGCCTGGATTGTCAGGTGGTCGTTCCCACTTCTCCGGGTTTCAGGTGAAGGAATTAGCATTGAAAACAGACTTAATGTTTGTCTCTATATCTTCTGCTAACAAGGACGTAGAGAAGACATTCGACAGTTTCAATAGAATGCATATGATTTGGAGAGATAGAGTTTGAGATAGAAAGCATAGAGAGGTTAGGGTCCGATCACATTCACTTAGTTCAAAAGATTCAACAAGAAGACATAGCTATAAGTGAAGGCTGTAGAGGACAGAACACTAGTATATATATATATATATATATATATATATATATATATATATATATGATCAACATAATGAAGATAATCATGAAGACATGTTGAGATTGAAGCCAAACCAAATGTGAAGACACAACAAATGTAACACCATGGGTAAAACACTTTAAATAGACGAATTTTGTGGTGGCGTTACCCACCGTATAGGAAGTATTAGACCCAGACACGGCGCACAATTATCGTGGCGCTCCGAAGTCAAATTCCACATTAATGTATTCACACTTAGAATGTATGTCTTCATTGATTGAAGATATACTTTACTTCGTGTGTTGCACATCTAAGTCATCAATATGCATAAGTGTTAGGATGCGTTCCTGATCACAGGACATTTGAGGATTCCAAGATATTTAGCTCACACCGTAACTTGCAAAATCTCTTCTCATCCAAGGGCTTGGTGAAGATATCTGCCAATTGCTCTTCAGTGTTGACGTGTATGATATCAATATCTTCCTTCACAACATGATCTCTGAGAAAGTGATGACGAATTTCAATGTGCTTTGTCTTCGAGTGCTGAACTGGGTTGTTGGCAATCTTGATGGCGCTTTCGTTGTCGCAGTAGAGTGGCACTTGCTTCAGATGAATGCCATAGTCTTTTAGTGTTTGCTTCATCCACAGAAGCTGAGCGCAGCAAGATCCAGCAACAATGTATTCAGATTTAGCAGTGGAGAGAGATACACAGTTCTGCTTCTTTGAAGACCAACATACAAGTGATCGTCCCAGAAATTGACATGTGCCTGATATAGACTTGTGATCCACCTTGTCACTAGCATAATCAGCATCCGAGAATCCAACCAGATCAAACTCTGAGCCCTTTGGATACCATAATCCTAGAGTTGGGGTGTAAGCCAAATATCGAAGAATTCGCTTCACAGCTAAGTGATGCGATTCCTTTGGTGCCGCTTGGAATCGAGCACACATGCAAACACTAAGCATAATATCTGGCCTAGATGCACATAGATAAAGTAGAGAACCAATCATGGAGTGGTATACCTTTTGATCGAACTCTTTACCATTGGCGTCGGGACCCAGATGATGTTTGGCTGGCATTGGCGTCGTGAAGCCTTTGCAGTCTTGCATACCAAACTTCTTCAGGCAATCTTTGAGATACTTCTCTTGAGATATAAAGATGCCATTGCGTTGCTGATGTATTTGAAGACCAAAGAAGAACTTCAGATCACCCATCATGGACATCTGATATTGCTCTTGCATCATATATCCAAACTCTTCACTGTATTTCTGATTGGTGCAGCCGAAGATAATGTCATCCACATATATTTGGCACACAAATAGTTCACCATCATATGTCTTCGTGAAGAGAGTGGGGTCGAGGGAACCAGATTTGAAGCCTTTGCTCTTCAGGAAGTCTTTGAGTGTGTCATACCAAGCCCGAGGGGCTTGTTTGAGGCCATACAGTGCCTTGTTGAGCTTGTATACCATGTCAGGATGTTTTGGATCTTCAAAGCCAGGCGGTTGTGCAACATACACTTCTTCTTCAATCTTGCCATTGAGAAAAGCGCTCTTCACATCCATTTGATATAGAAGTATGTTGTGATGATTTGCATAGGCCAGTAGTATGCGTATGGCTTCAAGTCTAGCCACAGGAGAAAATGTTTCATCGAAGTCAATCCCTTCAACTTGAGTGTATCCTTGAGCAACGAGACGAGCTTTGTTTCTGACAACGTGACCATGCTCATCTTGCTTGTTGCGATATATCCATTTGGTGCCTATTATATTGTGCTTCCGAGGATCAGGACGCTTAACCAGTTCCCATACATTATTCAGCTCAAACTGTTGAAGCTCTTCTTGCATAGCTTGAATCCATTCAGGTTCCATGAAGGCTTCTTCTACTTTCTTGGGTTCTGTTATTGAGACGAATGCGAAGTGCCCACAGAAATTTGCTAGCTGTGTTGCCCTTGAACGAGTGAGTGGACCTGGTGCATTGATGCTATCGATTATTCTCTCAATCTGCACTTCATTTGCAACACGAGGATGTACAGGACGAAGATTTTGCTCTTGCTGATCATTGTCATTGTTAGAGGGATTGTCTTCAGGCTGAGCATTGTCTTCAGGTTGATTAGGTGCAGAGATGATAAGTTCCTCTTCAGGCTGAGCTCCAGACGGTATGATTTCTCCAGTTCCCATAAGTTTGATTGATTCACTGGATGGAACTTCATCTAGCACATTTGGCAGGTTCTCTCTTTGTGAGCCGTTCGTCTCATCAAACCGCACATCCACTGTTTCAACCACTTTATAGTGAATAAGGTTGAAGACTCTATAGGAGTGTGAATCCTTTCCATATCCAATCATAAAACCCTCATGTGCTTTTGGTGCAAATTTTGAGGTGTGATGTGGATCCTTGATCCAGCACCTGGCGCCAAACACTCTGAAGTAACTGACATTTGGCTTCTTGCCAGTAAGGAGCTCATAGGATGTCTTGTTCAGAAGCTTGTGAAGATAAACACGGTTGATGATATGGCATGCAGTATCAACGGCTTCCGGCCAGAATTTTCTTGGAGTCTTGTATTCATCAAGCATCGTCCGGGCCATCTCAATAAGTGTTCTGTTCTTGCGTTCGACGATGCCATTCTGCTGTGGCGTGTACGGAGCTGAGAATTCATGTGTGATGCCTAAGGTATCAAGATATGTATCTAGGCCAGTGTTCTTGAATTCAGTGCCATTGTCACTTCTGATGTGCTTTATCTTGGTGCCATAGTTGTTCATTGCTCGACTAGCGAAGCGTCTGAAGACATCCTACACTTCAGTCTTGTAGAGGATTATATGCACCCAAGTATATCTTGAATAATGATCAACAATGACAAAGCCATAGAGACAAGCAGTAGTAGTAAGAGTTGAGTAATGAGTGGGACCGAAAAGATCCATGTGGAGCAGTTCGAAGGGTTGAGTCGTTGTCATGATTGTCTTCGAGGGATGCTTGGCCCTCGTCATCTTTCCTGCTTCACAGGCACCGCATAAGTGATCCTTCTTGAACTTGACGCCATCGATGCCTATGACATGATTCTTCCTTGCAAGGGTATGGAGGTTCCTCATGCCAGCATGCCCTAGCCTTCGATGCCAGAGCCAGCATTCAGAAGCTTTTGCTAGAAGACATACTGCAAGTTGTGGTCCTGCTGAGAAATCTACCACGTACAAATCATCTTTCCGATACCCTTCAAACACTAGAGACTTGTCAGATTCCATTAGTACAAGGCAACGATATTTTCCAAACATCACAATCATGTTTAAATCGCAAAGCATTGAGACAGACATTAAGTTGAAACCAAGGGATTCAACAAGCATGACTTTATCCATGTGTTGATCCTTTGAGAATGCAACTCTACCTAGACCCAATACCTTGCTTTTACCAGTGTCAGCAAATGTGATGTGACTTTTGTCAGATGGACGTAAGGTTGAGTCCATGAGAAGGCTTCGCTTGCCAGTCATGTGATTTGTACACCCACTATCAATAATCCATTCGGAAGCTGCTGGTGTCGTACCCTACAGTGCAGTTAGGGGGATAGGCTTCATGAAGAGAATTGTGAAGCAAAAACATTTGACGAACCAGTGGATTATTAAAGCTTAGATCAAGATTAGGACTAATAGGGCAAGTAGCAAGCGACTCAGGAACAAAGTACATAATAAGACCATTTGGGCATTTGATCTTGTGCCCTACAAGACGTGTAAGGTCCCCAGCAATAGCGTCAGACGATTTTGGTTTTCATCTGGGGACCTTTCCCTGCAAAAGAGAGTTAAGCTTTCTTAGCCACCCACATCTTCAAGGGTGGCTTCGAAGCAATGAGTCTAAGTGCAGCATCTGAGAACTTTGGCTTTGGAGCCCTAGCAAAAAGTCTTGCAGGTGGACAATAGTACTCATAAGAATAAGCAGAATAGTTCTTGGTCTTATGAACATGGTGGTTTGATGAACCGCGCTCATATTCATAGGCCTGAGTATGGCTTCCCTGCAAAACATTTGCGTTAGTGCGACTCAGGTGAGTCCTCTGTCTGTATGAAGCCTTTGGACCGTATGAAGCCTGTGGTCTGGGGTTTGTCTTCTTCACTTGTGGTGTCATGATGACATTCACAGGAAGATTTTCCAAACACCTTTTCGGCACCCAGATCTTCTTCATAGGCGGTCCATTCCTGCAGTTAGTACCAATATACCTGGCAAACACTTCACAATTCTGATTCTTAAACAGTTTATAGTTTGCATCAAAGGATTCATCAATAACAATGGGATTAGCACAACTGAAGCCAGATAGGGTGGATGGATCCGCTGAAGGTCCCTTTGTAGCAACCCATGTGGTTTTGGGGTACTGGTCAGGTTTCCAGTAAGAGCCATTAGCATTCATTTTCCTTTCGAACCCAACACCCTCTTTCCTAGGGTTTCGGTTTAGGATCTGCCTTTTGAGGACATCACATAGTGTCTGATGCCCTTTGAGACTTTTGTACATCCCTGTTTCCTGCAATGTCTTCAACCTAGCATTCTCATCAGCAATAGCAATGGTATCCTCAGCAGAGGGGTTAGTTACCACATCAACAGTTGAAGATATTGCAATAGTAGCAGCAGTAGAACATTCAGCAACAGAAGTAGCGTTATCACGCTCAAGGCATTTAAGACATGGTGGTTCAAATCCTTCCTGGGCGGGACTGATCTTTTCAGCGCGAAGTGACTCGTTTTCCTTTTGAAGATCTTCATGAGCCGCTCTCAATCTCTCAAGATCTTGCTTCCTTTGAAGATAATCATAGGAAAGCTATGAGTTGTTGAGAGCGTTTCATGACGACTTTCAAGTTCCTCATACTTAACGTGAAGATTTTTTATGTCTTCAATTAAGGACTGAGATCGAGTCATTTCAGCGTCTAACAGATCATCGCTTTTGTCTAACAGTTTTTGAATATGTTCCATAGCTTTCTGTTGTTCAGTTGCAATTTTAGCAAGTGTTTTGTAGCTGGGTTTGGAACCACAATCAGAGTCATCTTCACTAGATGTTTGATAGTGAGTAGTGCGTGTGTTTACCTTGGCACCGCGTGCCATGAAGCAGTAGGTAGGAGCGGAGTAGTCCTTTTGTCATTTGGCATCGGTGTCGGTGAAGTCATTGTCTTCAGTGTTGAAGATGGACTTGGCAACGTATGCTGTAGCCAGACTCGCAACACCAGAATCGGACTCCTCCTAATACTCCACCTCCGCCTCCTCAGAAGCGGACTCCTCCTCTGAATCCATTTCCTTGCCAACAAACGCACGTGCCTTGCCAGATGAGATCTTCTTGTGTGATGAAGACTTTGAGGAGGACTTGGAAGAAGACTTTGAGTATTTCTTCTTCTTCTTGTCATCAGAATCATACTCCTTGCTCTTCTTTTTCTTCTTGTTCTCAATGTCCCACTGCGGACACTCAGAGATGTAGTGGCTAGGTTTCTTGCACTTGTGGCATGTTTTCTTCTTGTAGTCATGAGCAGAAGCTTCATCATTCCTTGAGCTTGATTGTGAAGACTTTCTGAAGCCTTTCTTCTTGGTGAATTTTTGGAACTTCTTCACAAGCATAGCAAGCTCCTTTCCAATGTCTTTAGGATCATCAGAACTGCTGTCAGATTCTTCTTCAGATGAGGAGACAACTTTTGCCTTCAAGGCACGAGTTCGCCCATAGTTGGGACCGTAGATATCTCTTTTCTCAGAAAGCTGAAACTCGTGTGTGTTGAGCCTCTCAAGTATGTCAGACGGATAGAGTGTCTTGAAGTCAGGACGTTCTTGAATCATCAGGGCTAGGGTGTCAAACGAGCTATCAAGTGATCTCAGGAGTGTCTTGACGACTTCAAGCTTGGTGATCTCAGTGGCGCCGAGGGCTTGAAGCTCATTTGTGATGTCAGTGAGTCGATCAAACGTGAGTTGGACATTCTCATTGTCATTTCTCTTGAAGTGGTTGAAGAGGTTGCGAAGGACACTGATTCTCTGATCTCTCTGGGTTGAGACGCCTTCGTTGACCTTGGAGAGCCAGTCCTAGTCTAGCTTAGATGTTTCCAAAGCACTCACGCGGCCATACTGTCCTTTGGTCAGATGACCACAGATGATGTTCTTGGCAGTGGAGTCCAGTTGAACGAACTTCTTGACATCAGCAGCGGTGACACCTTCACCAGCCTTGGGAACGCCATTCTTGACGACATACCATAGGTCGACATCAATGGCTTCAAGATGCATGCGCATCTTATTCTTCCAGTAGGGATATTCAGTTCCATCGAAGACGGGGCACGCAGCGGAGACTTTAATTATCCCTGCAGTCGACATAGCTAAAACTCCAGGTGGTTAAACCGAATCACACAGAACAAGGGAGTACCTTGCTCTAATACCAATTGAAAGTGCTACTGATCGACTAGAGGGGGGGTGAATAGGCGATTTTTATGAAAGTCTTCAAAACATGGAAGTTTCGAAGACAAACGATAGAAATAAACCTATTACCATGCAGCGGAAGGTAGACTACACTAGGTAAACCATAGTCAAGTATTCAATGAAGTGGAAGCACAATGACTAATAGCAGCTAGGCAGTAAGGATCAGGTATGAAGATATTGTGAAGCCAATCAGAACAAGCAGTCACTCAGTGAAGACAAAAGATAATGCAATCATACAATGACTTCACAAGGACCAACAGTAAGTAAAGGGAAGGGAAGGATGAAACCAGTGACTCATTGAAGACAATGATTTGTTGGACCAGTTCCAACTGCTGTGACAGTTGTACATCTGGTTAGGGCGGCTAGGTATTTAAACCTGAGGACACACAGTCCCGGACACCCAGTCCTGAACACGCAGCTCAGGACACCCAGTCCTCACCGTATTCCCCTTGAGCTAAGGTCACACAGACCTCGCCCAATCACTCTGGTAAGTCTTCAAGGTAGACTTCCAAACCTTCACAGACTTCATTCACCGGCGATCCACAATGACTCTTGGATGCTCAGAACGCGACGCCTAACCGGCTGGAGGATTCACAGTCCTCAAGTGTAATAAGTCTTCAGATCACACAGACAGGAAGACTTAAGTGATGCCTAACACTCTTTGGCTCTGGGTGGTTAGGGCTTTATCCTCTCAAGGAATTCTCTCTCAAAGGCTTCGAGGTGGGTTGCTCTCAAATGACAAAAGCCGTGCTTTAACTCTGAGCAGCCAACCGTTTATGGTTGTAGGGGGTGGGCTATTTATAGCCACTAGGCAACCCGACCTGATTTGTCTAAAATGACCCTGGGTCACTAAGGAACTGACACGTATTCCAACGATCAGATTTCAAACACACACGACAACTTTACTTGGGCTACAAGCAAAGCTGACTTGTCCAACTCTGAACAAGATTCGCTCTCATAGT
This sequence comes from Triticum urartu, assembly GCF_003073215.2. Taxonomy (NCBI): domain Eukaryota; kingdom Viridiplantae; phylum Streptophyta; class Magnoliopsida; order Poales; family Poaceae; genus Triticum; species Triticum urartu. Next base: position 110,333,554 of record NC_053022.1, read on the forward strand.
CTTCACTTGAAGACATAGGATTTTGGTTAAGCATCACTTCAGTCATTCTGACTGGTTTTCTTGGACCCCACTTAACAGTACGGTGGTTCCTATGACTCAACAAAGAAGAAAAAGAACTACGAAAGATCTAAGTCTTCGCGCTCCATAGTCTTCATGCAATGTCTTCTCTTGTCATAGTCTTCAAGGTGAATGTCTTCACTTACCACCTTTGACTTCAATGTCTTCATACATTTTAGGGGTCATCTCTAGTAGGAAAACCGAATCAATGAGGGACTTCTACCTGTGTTATCCTGCAATTCTCACAAACACATTAGTCCCTCAACTAGGTTTGTCGTCAATACTCCAAAACCAACTAGGGGTGGCACTAGATGCACTTACACTTGGAAGTAGTGGCACAGTTTCCTTGAGTCCATAATGAGACCAAAGATCAACTTATGCACACCAGAGTACCTCGATCTAGCCCCCTGTAACAAGGAGCTAATGAAGTATATTGGGCACTGCACCACTTTCTTCCTTGCCACGTCCTTGGGGTTGTTCTCGTTGCCGTGCTCATTGCTGTCTTGATCCTTCTCTAACTCTGCTGTTTTCTGCTCACTTTCTGCCTCATCGACTTCTCGCTGTGCTACCAAGGCCGCACTGCCCACTTGGTTGGTTGCCGCCAAGTATAGCGACAACGGTTCTTGGGGTTTAGGCGCAACCAAGGTAGGCACAGATGATAATTAGGCCTTCAACTCCTACAGAGCTCCATCTGCTTCCAGGGTTCACTTCATAGGCCCGACTTTCTTCAAAATTTTAAAGAACGATAGGGCACGCTCGGCAGACTTGGAGATGAATTTTCTTAGCACAACAACACATCCTCTTAAGCGCCTCACATCCTTAACTATCCTTGGTGCTTGGATCTGCTCAATGGCTTTGATCTTGTCAGGGTTAGCTTTGATCCCCCGATGGGATATGAAGAAACCAAGTAGCTGATACATCTCCAACGTATCTATAATTTTTGATTGTTCCATGCTATTATATTATCCATCTAGGATGTTTTATATGCATTTATATGCTATTTTATATGATTTTTGGGACTAACCTATTAACCTAGAGCCAGTGCCAGTTTATGTTTTTCCTTGTTTTTGAGTTTTACAGAAAAGGAATACCAAACGGAGTCCAATTGACGTGCCAATTTTTGATGATTTTTTGTGGACCAAAAGAAGCCCCCGGAGTCAAAGAGTTGGGCCAGAAGAGTCCCGAGCCATCCAATAGGGTAGGGGCGCGCCCTACCCCCTGGGCGCATCCTCCTATCTCATGGACAACTCGGAGACCCCCCTGACGTGAGACCTACGCCAAAAATTGCTATAAATACAGAAACCTCCAGAAAATAACCTAGATCGGGAGTTCCACCGCTGCAAGCCTCTGTAGCCACCGAAAACCAATCTAGACCCGTTCCGGCACCCTGCCGGAGGGGGGGGGGAATCATCACCGGTGGCTATCTTCATCATCCCGGCGCTCTCCATGACGAGGAGGGAGTAGTTCACCCTCGGGGCTGAGGGTATGTACCAGTAGCTATGTGTTTGATCTCTCTCTCCAGTTTTCTTGATTTGGCAAGATCTTGATGTACTGCGAGCTTTGCTATTGTAGTTGGATCTTATGATGTTTCTCCCCCTCTATCTCCATGTGATGAATTGAGTTTTCCCTTTGAAGTTATCTTATCGGATTGAGTCTTTAAGGATTTGAGAACAGTTGATGTATGTCTTGCATGTGCTTATCTATGGTTATGATGGGATATTCACGTGATCTACTTGATGTATGTTTTGGTGATCAACTTGCGGGTTCTGTGACCTTGTGAACTTACGCATAGGGGTTGGCACACGTTTTTGTCTTGAATCTACGGTAGAAACTTTGGGGCACTCTTTGAAGTTCTTTGTGTTGGTTGAATAGATGAATATGAGATTGTGTGATGCATATCGTATAATCATACCCACGGATACTTGGGGTGACATTGGAGTATCTAGGTGACATTAGGGTTTCGGTTGATTTGTGTCTTAAGGTGTTATTTTACTACGAACTCTAGGGCTGTTTGTGACAATTATAGGAATAGCCCAACGGATTGATCGGAAAGAATAACTTTGAGGTGGTTTCGTACCCTACAATAATCTCTTCATTTTTTCTCCGCTATTAGTGACTTCGGAGTGACTCTTTGTTGCATGTTGAGGGATAGTTATATGATCTAATTATGTTATCCTTGTTGAGAGAACTTGCACTAGTGAAAGTATGAACCCTAGCTAGGCCTTGTTTCGAAGCATTGCAATGCCGTTTTCGCTCACATTTATCATTAGTTACCTTGTTGTTTTTATATTTTTAGATTACAAAAACCTATATCTACCATCCATATTGCACTTGTATCACCATCTTTTCGCCGAACTAGTGCACCTATACAATTTACCATTGTATTAGGTGTCTTGGGGACACAAGAGACTCTTTGTTATTTGGTTGCAAGGTTGTTTGAGAGAGACCATCTTCATCCTACGCCTCCCACGGATTGATAAACCTTAGGTCATCCACTTTAGGGAAATTTTCCACTGTCCTACAAACCTCTGCACTTGGAGGCCCAACAACGTCTACAAGAAGAAGGTTGTGAAGTATACATCAAGCTCTTTTCTGGCGCCGTTGCCGGGGAGGTTAGCGCTTGAAGGTATATCTTTAGATCTTGCAATCAAATCTTTTAGTTTCTTGTTTTATCACTAGTTTACTCTATAAAAGTAAGCTACAAAAAATGGAATTAAGGTTGCCTCATATGCTTCATCTTTTTAATGTCTTTCGTGAAAATAAGGATTCCGGTAATTGTGCCAAAGTGTTAGAAGAAGAATGCATTAAAATGTTTGGCACTAAATATTTGGATGATGAGAATGATTGCAATGTTTTTAGTATGAATTCTTTGAATATCCATGATGTTAATGATATGCAAAGCCACAAGCTTGGGGATGCTATGTTTGATGAAGATGATATTTTTTGTCCCCCAAGTTTTGATAAGCAAATTTATTATGATGAAAGCATCCGTCCTATCTATGATGATTATTGTGATGACATGTATTCTATAAAGAATAATGATATCCATGAAACTTGTCATCATGATTTTAACTTTCAACTAGATTATGCCTCACATGGTAGTTATTTTGTTGAGTTTGCTCCCACTATTATGAATGAGAAGAATTTGCTTATGTGGAGAGTAGTAAATTTTCTATGCTTGTGGATCATGAAAAGAATGCTTTGTGTGATGGTTATATTCTTGAATTCATTCATGATGATACTGAAAATTATTATGAGGGGGGAATATATGCTTGTAGGAATTGCAATAATATCAAGTTTCCTCTCTATGTGCTTAAAATCATGAAGTTATGCTTGTTTTGCTTTCCTGTGCTAGTTGATCTTGTTCCCATAAATAGTTTGCTCACGAAATCCCAATGCATAGGAAGTGGGTTAGACTTAAATGTGCTATTAATATTCTTCATGATGCTCTATTTATGTTCCAATTCTTATCTTTTATGTGAGCATCATTGAAATCATCATGCCTAGCTAGGGGCGTTAAACGATAACGCTTGTTGGGAGGCAACCTAATTTTATTTTTGTTATTTACTTTTTGTTCCTGTTTAGTAATACATAATTCATCTAGACTCTGTTATGATTGTGTTTTTTATGTTTTAATTAGTGTTTGTGTCAAGTAAAGCCTTTAGGATCTTCTTGGGTGATTGTTGTTTGATCTTGCTGATAAAAACAGAAAGTATGCGCTCACGAAAATAATTTCCGTTTTTACCAGGGAGCGATAAAATAACAATTCCAACAGCAGTAGATCAATATACAAATTGTCCTGGTCTTCATAATTTCTCAGAATTTTTGGAGTTACAGAAGTATTTGAATTCTCTAGATTACTACAGACTATTCTGTTTTTGACATATTCTGTTTTCGATGCATAGTTTGCTTGTTTTCTAGTTTCTATTGCTTATATTGCTTAATATAAATTGTAGAAATGGTATGGTACAGTAGGATTCATGTGAGAAAATTTATGAATCTTGTCTTGATAGTACCTAAGTGGTGATTTGCTTTCTTATACTAACGGTGCTTACGAGTTTTCTGTTAAGTTTTGTGTTGTGAAGTTTTCAAGTTTTGGGTAAAGATTCGATGGACTAAGGAATAAGGAGTGGCAAGAGCCTAAGCTTGGGGATGCCCAAGGCACCCCAAGGTAATATTCAAGGACAACCAAGAGCCTAAGCTTGGGGATGCCCCGGAAGGCGTCCCCTCTTTCGTCTTCGTTCATCGGTAACCTTACTTGGAGTTATATTTTTATTCACCACATGATAAGTGTTTTGCTTGGAGCGTCTTGTATGATTTGAGTCTTTGATTTTTAGTTTACCACAATCATCCTTACTATACAAACCTTTTGGGAGAGACACACATGAATCAGAATTTATTAGAATACTCTATGTGCTTTACTTATATCTTTTGAGCTAGATAATTTCGCTCTAGTGCTTCACTTATATCTTTCTAGAGCACGGTGGTGGTTTTATTTTATAGAAATTATTGATCTATCATGCTTCACTTATATTATTTTGAGAGTCTCTTAGAACAACATGGAATTTTTCTTTGGTTATAAAATTGGTCCTAATATGATGGGCATCCATGATGGGTATAATAAAAAACTTTCATATAGAGTGCATTGAATACTATGTGAAGTTTGATACTTGATGATTGTTTTGAGATATGAAGATGGTGATATTAGAGTCGTGCTAGTTGAGTAATTGTGAAATTGATAAATACTTGTGTTGAGGTTTGCAAGTCCCGTAGCATGCACGTATGGTAACCGTTGTGTGACAAATTTGAAGCATGAGGTGCTTCTTTGATTGCCTTCCTTATGAGTGGTGGTCGGGGACGAGCGATGGTATTTTCCTACCAATCTATCCCCCTAGGAGCACACGCGTAGTGCTTGGTTTTGATGACTTGTAGATTTTTGCAATAGGTATGTGAGTTCTTTATGACTAATGTTGAGTTCATGGATTATACGAACTCTCACCCTTCCACCATTGCTAGCCTCTCTTGTGCCGCGCAACTTTCGCCGGTACCATAAACCCATCATTTACCTTCCTCAAAACAGCCACCACACCTACCTATTATGGCATTTCCATAGCCACTCCGAGATATATTGCCATGCAAATTTCCACTGTTCCATTTATTATGACATGCTTCATCATAGTCGTATTTGTGGCATGGCCACCATTCATAATTTTTTATACATGTCACTCTTGATTCATTGCACATCCCGGTACACCACCGGAGGCATTCACATAAAGTCATAATTTGTTCTAAGTATCGAGTTGTAATTCTTGAGTTGTAAGTAAATATAAGTGTGATGATATTCATTATTAGAGCATTGTCCCATGTGAGGAAAGGATGATGGAGACTATGATTCCCCCACAAGTCGGGATGAGACTCCGGACGAAAAAAAGAGGCCATAGAAAAAGAGGATAAGGCCCAAACAAAAAAATGAGAGAAAAATAGAGAAGGGGCAATGTTACTGGACGGGAACTTGGTGCTCTCGGGTTCTGGCGCACCCTATATGCGCCAAAAAAATTAATCTTTCAAAAAAGTTCAAAAAATTATAAAGCTTTTTTGGAACCAAACATGATTAGGTATTCTACTCGTATAAGAAGTTTGGACAAGAAATGATTCATTTTGACTCCAGGGCAAAAAAGAGAAGTTTATGACAACAATATAGCGTGTATAGTACTTGTATATAGCGTTTTTTGCCAAATCTTTGACCCAGGATACAACAAAAGTCTTTCTCTGACGAATCTTTTTATACGACTACAATATTTGATCATGTTTGATACCAAAGAAGTTTCGGGATTTTTTGAAGTTTTTTGAATTACTAATTTTTTTGCATATAGGGTGCGCTGGTACCCAGGTTCTCCTTTGTATTTTCCCAATGTTACTATCTTTTTCCACACTTGTGCTTCAAAGTAGCACCATGATCTTTATGATAGGGAGTCTCTTATGTTGTCACTTTCATATACTAGTGGGAATTTTTCATTATAGAACTTGACTTGTATATTCCAATGATGGGCTACCTCAAATTGCCCTAGGTCTTCGTGAGCAAGCAAGTTGGATGCACACCCACTTAGTTTCTTTTTTTGAGATTTCATACACTTATAGCTCTAGTGCATCCGTTGCATGCCAATCCCTACTCACTCACATTGATATCTATCGATGGGCATCTCCATAGCCCATTGATACACCTAGTTGATGTGAGACTATCTTCCTCCCTTTTGTCTTCTCCACTACCACCATTCTGTTCCACCCATAGTGCTATGTCCATGGCTCGCACTCATATATTGCATAAAAGTTGAAAGAGTTTGAAAAGGCTAAGTATGAAACAATTTCTTGGCTTGTCATCGGGGTTGTGCATGATGGGAGCATTTTGTGTGACGAAAATGAAGCATAGCCAAACTATACGATTTTGTAGAGATGAGCTTTCTTTGGCTATGTTATTTTGAGAAGACATAATTACTTGGTTAGTATGCTTGAAGTATTATTATTTTTATGTCAATATTAAACTTTTGTCTTAAATCTTTCAGATCTGAACATTCATGCGACAATAAAGAAAATTACATTGAAAAATATGTTAGGTAGCATTCCACATCAAAAATTCTGTTTTTGTCATTTACCTACTTGAGGACGAGCAGAAATTAAGCTTGGGGATAATTGATACGTCTCCAACGTATCCATAATTTTTGATTGTTCCATGCTATTATATTATCCATCTAGGATGTTTTATATGCATTTATATGCTATTTTATATGATTTTTGGGACTAACCTATTAACCTAGAGCCCAGTGCCAGTTTCTGTTTTTTCCTTGTTTTTTGAGTTTTATAGAAAAGGAATACCAAACGGAGTCCAATTCATGTGCCAATTTTTGATAATTTTTTGTGGACCAAAAGAAGCCCCCGGAGTAAAAGAGTTGGGCGAGAAGAGTCTCGAGCCATCCACGAGGCTGGGGGCGTGCCCTACCCCCTGGGCGTGTCCCCCTATCTCGTGGACGACTCGGAGACCCCCCTGACGTGAGACCTACGCCAAAAATTGCTATAAATACAGAAACCTCCAGAAAATAACCTAGATCGGGAGTTCCGCCGCCGCAAGCCTCTATAGGCACTGAAAACCAATCTAGACCCGTTCCGGCACCCTGCCAGAGGGGGGGATCATCACCGGTGGCTATCTTCATCATCTTGGCGCTCTCCATGACGAGGTGGGAGTAGTTCACCCTCGGGGCTGAGGGTATGTACCAGTAGCTATGTGTTTGATCTCTCTCTCTCTCTCTCTCGTGTTCTTGATTTGGCACGATCTTGATGTACCGCGAGCTTTGCTATTATAGTTGGATGTTATGATGTTTCTCCCCCTCTATGTCCTTGTGATGAATTGAGTTTTCCCTTTGAAGTTATCTTATCGGATTGAGTCTTTAAAGATTTGAGAACACTTGATGTATGTCTTACATGTGCTTATCTATGGTGACAATGGGATATTCACGTGATCTACTTGATGTATGTTTTGGTGATCAACTTGCGGGTTCTTTGACCTTGTGAACTTATGCATAGAGGTTGCCACACGTTTTCGTCTTGACTCTCCGGTAGAAACTTTGGGGCACTCTTTGAAGTTCTTTGTGTTGGTTGAATAGATGAATCTGAGATTGTGTGATGCATATCGTATACTCATACCCACAGATACTTGAGGTGACATTGGATTATCTAGGTGACATTAGGGTTTTGGTTGATTTGTGTCTTAAGGTGTTATTTTACTACGAACTCTAGGGCTGTTTGTGACACTTATAGGAATAGCCCGACGGATTGATCAGAAAGAATAACTTTGAGGTGGTTTCGTACCCTACAATAATCTCTTCGTTTGTTCTCCGCTATTAGTGACTTTGGAGTGACTATTTGTTGCATGTTGAGGGATAGTTTGTGATCTAATTATGTTATCCTTGTTGAGAGAACTTGCACTAGTGAAAGTATGAACCCTAGGCCTTGTTTCGAAGCATTGCAATACCGTTTTCGCTCACTTTTATCATTAGTTACCTTGATGTTTTTATATTTTTAGATTACAAAAACCTATATCTACCATCCATATTGCACTTGTATCACCTCTCTTCGCTAAACTAGTGCACATATACAATTTACCATTGTATTGGGTGTGTTGGGGACACAAGAGACTCTTTGTTATTTGGTTGTAGGGTTGTTTAAGAGGGGCCATCTTCATCCTACGCCTCCCACAGATTGATAATCCTTAGGTCATCCACTTGAGGGAAGTTTTCGACTGTCCTACAAACCTCTGCACTTGGAGGCCCAACAACGTCTACAAGAAGAAGGTTGTGTAGTAGACATCAGTAGCTTGCCGGAGGGAACACCAAACACACACTTCTCTGGATTAAGCTTTATATTGATCTTGCGCTGTCGGCGTTCTGGGAACAGGGGGCCCCAGACTTGCCTGCCTACGGCCTGCGGCGTGGCTCAAGTGGGGGCCCAACACGACCCATCTTCATCAACTCAAGCTCAAGACCCTTGTGAGGGGCCAAGCCTCGCGGGGCGGACGACAGAGAGCTTCCTCTGAGGCAGCCTCATCAAGCAGGCTCGCAAGGAGGTGGAGAGATCAAGGCATGGGTACCTCGCGAGGAACCCGTGACGCAAGCCATGACGATCGAGACCAGGCGGGCGCCAGGCGGGCGCCGGCCTGCGCAGTGTCCTTGTTTCCCCTTTGGTGCAAAGGGGGCAAGCACATGCCAAGGCATCGGGTAAAGGTTACCATTCCGGTGCAACGAGACCAAGACCAGCAGAGCGGCAGGACGGAGGTCACCGTGGAGCCCAAGACGGCGTCATCACCAGTACTTTTGGCAGCCGAAGACCACCTTTGGTCAGCATAACTTGTACTAGATGTTCCCCTTCAAAATGGCCAATTGTTGGCATCCTTCCCGCGCATTATTTGGGGAGAGGCCCAGGGCCTCTATAAGTAGAACTAGCCACACAGAGTAGAGGGACATCTAGAAATCTGGTAGAGCTTTAGCAGAGAGAGAGAGAGGCGACTGAACTCACCCTAGCAGTTCATCGCACCAGCTCAAGAACACCTCTCGCGAGGCTGTTCTTCCCTTGTACTGTTCATCAGCAGCCCCTGCTACGTCTTGAGCTTGCGTTGGTTTTCCCCGAAGAGAAAGGGATGATGTAGCAGAGTAGCGTAAGTATTTCCCTCAATTTTTGAGAACCAAGGTATCAATCCAGTAGGAGCCCACACTCAAGTCCCTCGTACCTGCACAAAGCGATAGCTACTCGCAACCAACGTGATTAGGGGTTGTCAATCCCTTCACGGTCACTTACGAGAGTGAGATCTGATGGATATAATATTTTTGGTATTTTTGATATAAAGATGCAAAGTAAAAAGCAAAGCAAGATTAAAGTGATGGAGATTGATATGATGAGAATAGACCCGGGGGCCATAGGTTTCACTAGTGGCTTCTCTCAAGAACATAAGTATTCTATGGTGGGTGAACAAATTACTGTTGAGCAATTGACAGAATTGAGCATAGTTATGAGAATATCTAGGCATGATCATGTATATAGGCATCACGTCCATGACAAGTAGATCGAAACGATTCTGCATCTACTACTATTACTCCACTCATCGACCACTATCCAGCATGCATCTAGAGTATTAAGTTAAAAACAGAGTAACGCCTTAAGCAAGATGACATGATGTAGAGAGATAAATTCATGCAATATGAAATAAACCCCATCTTGTTATCCTCGATGGCAACGATACAATGCGTGCCTTGCTTCTCCTTCTATCACCGGGTAAGGACACCGCAAGATCGAACCCAAAGCTAAGCACTTCTCCCATGGCAAGAACTACCAATCTAGTTGGCCAAACCAAACGGATAATTCAAAGAGACTTGCAAAGATAACCAATCATACATAAAAGAATTCAGAGAAGATTCAAATATTATTCATAGATAGACTTGATCATAAACCCACAATTCATCGATCTCAACAAACACACCGCAAAAAGAAGATTACATCGAATAGATCTCCACAAGAGAGGGGGAGAACTTTGTATTGAGATTCAAAGAGAGAGAAGAAGCCATCTAGCTACTAACTATGGACCCGAAGGTCTGAGGTAAACTACTCACACTTCATCGGAGGGGCTAGGATGATGTAGAAGCCCTCCGTGATGATGGCCCTCTTCCGGCGGAGCTCCGGAACAGGCCCCAAGATGGGATCTCATGGATACAGAAAGTTGCAGCGATGGAATTAGGTTTTTGGCTCCTGTTCTGATCGTTTGGGGGTACATGTGTATATATAGGAGGAAGAAGTACGCCAGAGGAGCAACGAGGGGCCCACAAGGCAGGGGGCGCGCCCTAGGGGGGGCGCCCCCACCCTCGTGACCGCCTCTTTTGTTCCTTGGAGCAGGGTCCAAGTCTCCTGGATCACGTTCGGTGAGAAAATCACGTTCCCAAAGATTTTATTCCGTTTGGACTCCGTTTGATATTCCATTTATCCGAAACACTGAAATAGGCAAAAACAACAATTCTGGGCTGGGCCTCCGGTTAATAGGTTAGTCCCAAAAATAATATAAAAGTGGAAAATAAAGCCCAATATAGTCCAAAACAGTAGATAATATAGCATGGAGCAATCAAAAATTATAGATACGTTGGAGACGTATCAGCCCCTGAGGCAATCCACCACACCACACACTGGAGTAGGGTATTACACCACAACGGTGGCCCGAACCAGTATAAACCTCATGTCCCTTGTGTTGTTCGTTGTTTCCAGCTTAGATCACGCGAGGAGATCGGACGTAGATCAGTAGGGGAGAGATCTCCGCGTGCACCCCAGTGTTCGAACCTCAAGGGTCTACCAGAACCCGAAATCCGACATGCGCATATTAGCAAATGTCTCCCCAAATCCTGGATAAGGGTGGCCTTATCCTTGGTTTTGATGACGATATCATCCATATAGGCTGCTATATTTCTGTGTAACTGTGACTCAAAACCAATCTGGACTGCCCTTGCAAAAGTGGACCCAACACTCTTTAATCCGAATGGCATGCGGACAAAGCAGTACGTATCACATTGAGTGATGATGTCTTCTCTTCATCTTCCTTGGACATGAAGATCTGATGATATCCGGAGTATGCGTCCAGAAAGGTGAGAAAATCACAACCTGAAGTGGAATCCACAATCTAGTCGATGCACGACAAGGGAAATGGGTCCTTCGGGCAAGCCTTGTTGAGATCTGTGAAATCAATGCAAAGCCTCCATTTCCCATTAGCCTTCTGGACTACCACTAGATTTGCTAACCACGTAGGATGCAATACTCCTCTGACCAAACCAGCTGCTTCCAGTTTCTTGATCTCTTTGGCAATGAACTGCTGCCTCTCCAAAGCCTGCTTCCGGACTTTCTGCTTGACATGTCGGGCATGTGGGCAGACAGCAAGGTGGTGCTCGATTACCTCCCTGGGAACACCGGGGATATCAGATGGTTGCTAGGCAAACACATTGATATCCGCCCGCAGGAAGGCAACGAGCGCACCTTCCTATTTGTCATCAAGGGCGGCGCTGATAGTGAAAGTACCATCAATGCCAGCCAGCCCTGCCGGGACCTTCTTCACTTGGCCTGCAGCAATCTTGGATCTCTTGCTGTTGGAACACTCCGGCACGTCGTCAACGGGTGTTGTGCACTCGGAGGGGGCACACTTCCCAGACTCCTTGCCGGAGGTCCTACAATCCTTCTTCTTTCCTTTGCTTTCCTTGGCGGGAACTGCCGATGCCTCTGCTACGACTGCATCCCAGTACTTCTTGTCCACACAAATAATTGCATCCTTCTCATTAGATGGGATAGTAATGACTCCCAGTGGCCCAGGCATCTTCAAGGTATTGTAAGCATAGTGGGATGCCGCCATGAACTTGGTCAGGGCCGGGCATCCAAGAATCCCATTGTACGGCAGGGGAGATCAACCACACCAAACACAATCTTCTCAGTCCGATAGTTCAGTTCTCCCCCAAATGTCACCGGCAACATAATCTTCCCTTTAGGATGGCTCCTACCGGGATTAACTCCTTGAAACGTGTCGGTAACTTCTAGCTCTTCTTCTCCTATCTGAAGCTTGCTGATGACTGCCGGGGAAATCAGATTCAACCGGCCCCGCCATCCACTAGCATCTATGTGACCTTGAGGTTGCGAATTGTTAGGGAGGCCAACAATGGCAAACATCCTACCGTAGTGGTGCGGCCAGGGTGATCATCCTCATCAAAGATGATTGGCGTGCGACACCATTTGAGCGGCTTCCGGGCCTCTGGTGCTGGCTCCACAACATTGATCTCTCATGCCCATTGCTTGAGCTGGCGGTGAGAGGCGTGCAAAGATGCACCCCCATCAATGCATAGGGCGTTAGTGGCCTTCTGAAACTCCTGCTCACTGGTTTCCTCTTTGTAAGTGCATCTAGTGCCACCCCTAGTTGGTTTTGGAGTATTGACGACAAACTTGGTTAAGGGACTAATGTGTTTGTGAGAATTGCAGGACAACACAGGTAGTAGTCCCTTATTGATTCGGTTTGCCTACTAGAGATGACCCCTAAAAATGTGTGAAGACATTGAAGACAATGGTGGTTTGTGAAGACATTCACAATGAAGATTATGACATTAGAAGACATTCATGTGAAGACTATGGAGTGCGACGACATAGTTTTTTCGTAGTTTCCTTTTCTTCTTTGTTGAGTCATAGGAACCACCGGACTGTTAAGTGGGGTCCAAGTGAACAAAGTCAGAGTGACTGAAGTGATGCTCAACCAAAATCCTATGTCTTCGAGATGAAGACAATGTGGAGCCTGAAGCCAATGTGAATGTTGACACAACTGTGATGCCAATCACTTCTAATGGCGTCGTTCCTCCTCCAAGGCCACACACTATGGAATGTGCGTTCAATCATGGTGAATTGGTGACTGTCAAATGGCCAATTCTGGTTCCACCCACTGCTCTCGGGGTATAGTATGACTATCATGTGGAGCAGAGGCCTCAAGTTCAGAAGCCCAAGCCACGTCTGCCAAGGCTTCCAAGTGATGTCACCACTCAGGCCTCATTCAGCGTGCTCAGTTTTAGAGAGCATAATACTTTCTTTGACAGCGCCAAGAACCCATACACAAAGCCCAAGATCTCCTCTGATAGATTTTGGAGCCATCTTCAGCGAAGCTATTACTCTTGCATCCTATACAATCAAGACCGTATTTTTCCACACAAGTGTCTGGATTGTGAAGCTATGGCTGGGCTTCCATGTCTTGAAGAGGCTCTTGAATGCTTTCGAGATGTTGGTCTTCTACCCTTTGTGACTGATAAGGAACACTGGAATGAAGAGCTTTTACTGCAGTTCTATGCCACTCTACACATTTGAGGCTACAACAGGGATCCGAAGACTTGGGTCCTTGAGTGGATGACAGGTGATGTTCATCATGAAGCCAAAGCTCAAGATATCATCAGAATGAGCTGCATAAGAATGAGCTGCAGTGCATTTTTCAGAAGCCTGAGCCCAATATGAGCCAAATGCTTAGCATGATGAAGCCACTACCATAAGACACTGAATACCCAAAGGAGTTCTTTGTCAAGGACCTCGAGTACTTGCCACGCACGGTGTACCATATTCTGAGGCATACTCTCTGTCCCATCAAAGGACATTCTTCTGAAGCTAAACTTGAAGGCGCTATGAAGACTTTGGTGTTCTATATTATCAGTGGCATCAAATTCAACACTCGGGATTTCTTCATCAGACAACTTGCTGCTTCTGGGATTGATATGTTTGGTCTGAACTTCTATGCTCCATGGGTGATGCGCTTGATTAAGCTTCATTCCACCATTGACTATCAGCCTTCAACACGCAACCACATTGTCTTTCTGCCTAAAGTTGATATGTATATTGAAGCCATCTACCCTGAGCCTGCCAAGAAGCCACTCCACCTTCAGAATGCTGAATTTCAAAGCTTCACACAGCCAATCGAAGGAATTCACATGCCCAATGCTGCAACTCCTGCATACCCTCTGGCTGGCAACATGCGCTTTCCACACCGCGCCAACAGTGAAGCCAGTGCAAGCACAATTGCCTAAAGGCCTCAGAAGCGTCCTCGTCTCCTCAACGACCGTGAGCTTCTGGTGGCTTTACATCAGAAGTAGGATAGGCATCATGACTGGCTGAAGCGTCAGATGCAGAGTCTCTTGGTGGGTGTCAATCGAATTCGAAACTTAGCCACCAAGAACTCATTTGTTGCACATGAAGCCTGTAGGCGGTCCTGGAAGAGCCTCAGAATGCTCTGTCCTAAAGAAGATCTTTGCGACAATGGCTTCACAGAGAATTTCAAGTTTGATTCCAGGCCTCCTCAAAATGCAAGCCGGCATCGCACTCCCTCTATTGAAGATTCTGAGCATTCATCTTCGGCTGCAACTGTTGTTGCGAGAGTCGTCGATGAAGAAGACGACGCCACTTCACCAACCTTGGCTGCACTGCATCATGATACCGCGTCAGGCCCGTCTGCACCACTAAACTCCAACGACGACCCTGCTCCATCTTCTACTCCTACTGGGAACGAGTAGATCCTCTATGTCTTCAATCCTTTTTGGTCCTTACTGACAAAAGGGGGAGAAGCATATGAGGTTGATAGTCTTCAAGCGGGTCCATATGGGTGGTTGCATTATTTTTGCTAAGTTCTTACAACTCTCATTTTTTAAACTATTTGGCTTTTGACTTGTAACACTTAAACTTGATGGTCGTCTGCTATGTCTTGCTACTACTTTGTGATGCGATGATAAATTCTGCATGAAGTCATTTTGCAGACGCCCATTTTTCATTGTGCGTGTCATTATCTTTGTTACTCTTATATATGCATGATGAATTGTCTTCGTAAGTTGAAGAGGATCTCCACAAAGTAAAACCTGCCATGTGCATTTGCATACAAAAGCAAACAACTTATATGCACATCTTCAGGAGGAGCCTTTTGCAACTTATGAAGACAATGCCCTTATTCTTAACTCGCACATACTTTTATCCCCATTGAAAACTTCAACCAGTTTGACATCAATCACCAAAAAGGGGGAGATTGTAAGTGCATCTAGTGCCACCCCTAGTTGGTTTTGGAGTATTGACGACAAACTTGGTTGAGGGACTAATGTGTTTGTGAGAATTGCAGGATAACACAGGTAGTAGTCCCTTATTGATTCGGTTTACCTACCAGAGATGACCCCTAAAAATGTGTGGACATTGAAGACAATGGTGGTTTGTGAAGACATTCACAATGAAGATTATGACATGAGAAGACATTCATGTGAAGACTATGGAGTGCGAAGACATAGTTGTTTCATAGTTTCCTTTTCTTCTTTGTTGAGTCATAGGAACCACCGAACTGTTAACTGGGGTCCAAGTGAACAAAGTCAGAGTGACTAAAGTGATGCTTAACCAAAATCCTATGTCTTTGAGCGAAGACAATGAGAGCAAATCTTATCCAGAGCTGGATGAGTCAGCTTTACTTGTAGCCAAAGTCAAGCTGCCGCGTGTGCTTGAAATCCGACCGTTGGACACGTGTCGATTCCTTAGTGACCCAGGGTCATTTCGGACAAATCAGGTCGGGTTGCCTCCTGGCTATAAATAGCACATCCCCTACACCATAAATTGGTGGCTGCTCAGAGTTAGTGCACACTTTTGTTGTTTGAGAGCAACCCACCTCCGAAGAATTTGAGAGAGATCCTTGTGAGGACAAAGCCCAAAACACCTAGAGCTAAAGAGTGTTAGGCATAACTGAAGTCTTTCTGTCCGTGTGACCTGAAGACTTGTTACACTTGAGTATTGTGAATCCTCCAGCTGGTTAGGCGTCGCATTTTGAGCATCCAAGAGCCATTGTGGATCGCCAGTGAATGAAGTCTGTGAAGGTTTGGAAGTCTACCTTGAAGACTTACCAAAGTGATTGGGCGAGGACTGGGTGTCCTTAGCTCAATGGGGATAAGGTGAATACGCGGTCTTCTGAGTTAAATCTCAGCCTCCCTAACCAGATGTACAATTGTCACAGCAACTCGAACTGGTCTACCAAATCTCTGTCTTCACCAAGCAACCAGTTCTATCTCCCACTTCCCTTTACTTTACAGTTTGTCTTCATGAAGTCATTGCCTGCTTGTTTGATCTGATTGACTTTACTGAGTGAAGATTGTTCACTGTTTGGCTTCATACCGTCTTCCATCCTGATCCTTACTACCTAGATGCCAATAGTCTTCGTGCTTTCACTTCATTGATTACTTGACTATGGTTTGTCTAGGGTAGTCTACCTTCCGCTGCATATCAATAGGTTCATTTCTACTGGTGTTTTCAAAGACCTCGTGTTTTGAAGACTTTCATAAAAATCGCCTATTCACCCCTTCTAGTCGATAACTAGCACTTTCACTCTTCATCCCCTCCGTCACTCACATCATCATAGATTTCCTTCTCTTGACCCCTGGCGGGCTTTCCTTTGTTCTGAAAGGGTTTGCCGGGGCGATTTGCTTCACCGCCTCGGCCCTTACCGCCAGCGGCATTCTGACCTTTTTCCTTGTCACGCTTATCATATTCTTCCCTCTATTTCTTGATAAGCAACTCAACCTGGTAACACTCCTGAAGGTCGTGGCCCTTGGTCCGATGGATCTTGCAGTACGGCCCATCGCCTTTCCCAGCTTTCTCGGCGGGAGCGGCTTCCTGGCAGGGAGCGCAGGCGGCATCTTCCTTGTCGGGGGCCTCAGCCATGGCCTTCTTGCCGGTACTAGGTGTGCCTGAACCTTCCAAAATCATCACTGCCTTATCTCTTGGCTTCTAACTGCGCTTCTTGCCCTTTCTCTGACTGGTTGATTCATCCTCATCCTCTGAATCAACATTGGTGCAATCTTCCTCTCCAGGCAACTTCCTTCCTTCCTCCATCCGAGCACACTGATCCACCAGCGTGTATAGCTCCTTCACAGTCTTGGGCAACCGCACGTTCATCTTGGAACGAATGTGACGGTTGCACACATTGGACTGGAAAGCTGCTATAATGGCTGCCAGATGGATATTTGGAATATTTCTATGAACTTTACCAAATCTCTGCAAATACTTATGGAGAGTTTCTCCTTCAGTATGCTGGAGGAGTTGCAGGTCGCTGGGCCTGCCGGGCTCTTGGTGGCCATCGGTGAAGGCACCGATGAACTCGTGGCACAGGTCTGCCCATGATGAAATGGAGTTCTCCGACAGGTGCATCAGCCAAGACCTCACGTTGGACTTGAGGGCCATAGGGAAGTAGTTGGAAAACACCTTCTCATCTCTTCCCCCAATAGCGTGAACAGCGATGGTGTAGATGCTCAGGAACTCTGCCGGGTTCAGCCTCCCGTCATACTTCTCAAGTATCTCTGGCTTGAACGTACGAGCGAACGGCCAACAGACTCACCGCAGTTCTCATGTAAAGGCAGGGCAGCCGACCTCAAAAGGTAGGCACCCGCCAACACCAAGCGCAGGCTCGTTGATGTTGGGGCCGTCATACCCATCGGTCTAGCGGAGGTCGTGGCAACATTGATTCTACAATGACGCGCATGTCTCCCCGCCGCCTATCCTCCGGGGATCGACATTGTCCTGGACGTTCTCGAGGGTCAGAAGTGGCCATTGTGACATCATTGGAATCTCGATTCTGTTGCGCCCGCGCCGGTGTCGTGGTGGGGACCGCACCGTGGGGATGGCCCTCTCCGTACGGCCAGTAGTACGTGTGGTTGCTGTCGCTTGGGGAGGTTGCGGCGGGCCATCTCGTCGTGAGCCCCCAGCTTCAGCGAAACCGAGCAGGCTTTGGATGCTGGCACGCCATTCATCCATCTTCTCGGCTGCTGGCGGAAACCTCAGCAGCAACTGGGCTCGCGCCATAGCCTCCGTGGTTGTGCTTGGCAAAGATGTTGATGACATCGACCGCACCGTTGCTTGGCTCCTGACGGTGCTAGCGGCGGCGGCGGCGGTGCCGCACCCACGGTGCTGTGGGACGACCACCTAGCCAGCGGGGTTGCGCGGCGGTGGTGCTTGAGGGTCAACGGCTCCGTCGAGCATAGCGGTCTGGTTGGCTTGTCTGGTAGGAGGCGCACGCGCCGCGGTCGCCCCCATGGTGGGGGCGGCCAGAGGGCGATGGCTTACCCCCGACCGAGCGCCATTGCTGCGGTTGTGCCCGTCGGTGAGAGGAGGGGTGCGGACGGAGTGACCCCTGTTGGTGTCAAAACTGGTGGATCTCGGGTAGGGGGTCCCGAACTGTGCGTCTAGGATCAATGGTAACAGGAGACAGGGGACGCGATGTTTACCCAGGTTCGGGCCCTCTCTATGGAGGTAATACCCTACTTCCTACTTGATTAATCTTGATGAATATGAGTATTACAAGAGTTGATCTAGCACGAGATCGTAATGACTAAACCCTAGAAGTCTAGCCTATGGTAATGAGTATATATGGTGTCCTTTCCGGACTACCCCCTTCGGTTTATATAGACACCGGGGGGGTCTAGGGTTTACATGGAGTCGGTTACATAAGAAGGAATCTTCGATCGCTAAGCTTGCCTTCCATGCTGAGTAGAGTCCAATCCAGACACGATGCAGTCTTCGGCCTTCATGTCTTCACAGCCCATCAGTCCGTCCCAAAGAATAATAGGTCGGACACCCGAGGACCCCTTAGTCCAGGACTCCCTCAGTAGCCCCTGAACCTGGCTTCAATGACAAGGAGTCTGACGCGCAGATTTGTCTTCGGCGTTGCAAGGCGGGTTCCCTCCTTCTGAACTCCGGAATAGTCTTCGGATGCGATGATTGTATCCGGACCTATCGCACACACCATATATAACCGCAGAGAGAGTATATATTCTTACACGAGTCTAATCCGCTGACAGCTTTTACAACATGACATCGCGTTTGTCCTGTCGTAATTTCGAACTGTTTTTCGTCTACCGCTCCATGTTGCGAGACGCGGTTGTCATTGGCACGTCTTGTCCAAGCAAAGATCGTGCCCCCCTTATTACGGGATTATGATCAATACGGGCATGGGTAACCCAACCGTGCTGTTTTGCATGGCTCTCGGGAATAGGCGAGTTCAAGGCAAGTGGGGAGGCGCTCGATATTCGCGGTCTTTATAAGGGGATAAGGACATTCCTCCTTTACCCACATCCTTCTTCATCTCCAGTCCCTCCGTCCTTGAGCTCTAGCGCCCAAGCTTTCAGCTTTTCCTCTTTCGAGAAGACATTCCAATCATGTCCGGATCCGGGGCTGGAGGCAAGTGGATGGCCTCCTCCGTCAAGGGGAAGAACATCACGGAGCTCTGAGAGGCCGGCTCTCTAGCCAAGGAGATTGCTCACTGACTCCTGGAAAAAGGGCAGATCGTCCCTACTCCCGATCCCCATGAGAGGGTTGTGTTTCTCACACATTTTGTCCGTGGGCTAGGATTCCCTCTTGATCCATTTGTCCGTGAATTGATGTTTCACTATGGGTTGGACTTCCACGATCTGGCCCCCAACTTTATCCTCAATATCTCCGCATTGATAGTTGTGTGCAAAGCCTTTCTCCGCATCCCACCTCACTTCGGCCTATGGCTGAAGACTTTTAATGTAAAGCCAAAGGTGGTGCGCGGCCAACAGGCCAAGTGCGGAGGTGCCATGGTGGGCAGGATGCCCAATACCACCTGGCTCGAAGGCTCCTTCGTAGAGACGATGAAGGAATGGCAATCGGGGTGGTTCTATATCACTGAGCCGCGTGACGCCAACTGGGCGGCGGCTCCCAAATTCCGATCCGGAGTCCCGATGCGGCTTACCTCTTGGCATGAGAAGGGCATGACCTGGGGATCTCCGGAAGAGATCACGGGGCTCCAAACGTGCCTCCAGAATATGATAACACGGAAGATCAAGCTAGTTGATGTGATCCAGGTCATGCTTGTACGTCGGATCCTTCCATGTCAGCGTCGGCCCTGTTATTTGTGGGAGTTCAATCCGGCCGAGAACCAGATGCTGCTAAGGCTCTTCGGCACGACGCACGAAGATATCTAGAAGGTGCTCTTCAAGGGCAGCGAGACGCCTCCACCTTTGACCAAAGACCGTGGGCTCAAATTTAAGCGTCAGGCCAATTCGGTAAGCCATCAAGGTGTAGTATTTAAGGACACATTCCGAGGGAGGATACTAAGCCTTCTTGTCAGTTTCTTTTTCAGGCCTGGGTCAATCTAGCGGGATGGATTAATAGCCCAGCTCCGCTGCCCAAAGATGAAGAAACCCCACTTCTTACCAAGATGCTATTTCTGGCGCCTTATGACGTGCCGGAAAAGAAGGTCAAAACCACGGTCAAGGGGACCAGGCGTGGGCTTCGCCGAAGGAGCACCTTGGTCGTCTCGTCTGATAACGAGACAGACCCCTCAGCCGCCGAAGACGACGACGAGGAGGGAGGCGACTCCCCCCTACGAGAGGAAGGGAGAAAAGGGAGGCCTCCCCGAGTTTGGAGGCGGAGGCGCCCAAGAGGGGGAGAGGATCCTTCATGGATAACTCCGCGTGGGATGTTGACAGCAGCCCGGAGCGACCTCGTCGGACCAATCCTTGGTCCGCCTCGTGAGTACCAGAATCAAAAACATCCGGCCTTCTCGGTTTGCAATATTGA
This sequence comes from Triticum urartu, assembly GCF_003073215.2. Classification (NCBI taxonomy): domain Eukaryota; kingdom Viridiplantae; phylum Streptophyta; class Magnoliopsida; order Poales; family Poaceae; genus Triticum; species Triticum urartu. The sequence goes on from NC_053022.1 coordinate 110,354,254, forward strand.
CGCATATTAAACCTTGTCATTGCAGTCCGGCACGCGATGGCTCCCCACAATCCTCGACAGAGGATTCGCTGGACTCAAAGGAGATGACTAGCATGTCACCGCCGCCTGCTCATTCCATCTCACCCAAGGGTGACGACGAGGTGGCGTCCAAAAAGACTTTCCCAGGCCGGGGGGAGATTCCGGAGACCATCGGGGTGACGCCCCAGGATGGCTCCTCGTCCGCCGGACATATAGGGAAAAAAGTCCCCATGGGGACCGGTGACTGGGCCCGAGTTCCCTTCGGGCCTCAGCCGGATACCATTCCGGAGATCTACAAGGCTCCGGGGTCCAGCGAACGGCATTCCCCCAAGGAGCGAATGTGCCTGTTCCACCGGTGACCTCTGTCCAACCAGAGGCACCGGATAATCTGCTGGAGGCGCTACAAGGCGCCTATATCGTTGATGAGCATCGTGTTCTTATGGACACGGTAATAGAGAAGGTTCGGTTTGTCAAAAGCGGACTAACCGAAGCCTGCACCAGCCTTCTAACGGGCTTTGAGGTGAGTAATGTGACTGTAGGAAAAATATCACCGTATAGAAAGTAGCCCGTGATGCTCTGTTTGGTGTTCGGGAGGAAAAGACAAACAGAGGATCGAAAATAAATATCGCAGGAGTCTAACATGAGTTGTCTATGTGAATAAGCAGGTATCACTGCAGGCTGCCACTGCTCATGCTACGGAAGTGTCCGGACTGAAGCGGAAGCTGGAGCGGGCCGAGGAGGAGCTCGGCCTCGTGAAGAAGCAGCTGGAAGATAGCCAAGGTATGCAGTAACCTATGGGTATATTTTGAAAAAATGAGCAGTCCAGCCGGACTAAAGTTTCATAAACTTTATTAGTGGCCACGACCGAGGTGGCGGCACTTAAGAAGGCGTTGCCGAGCCCGAGGACAAAGCGGCCACGGAACGCACCGCGCGCGAGAAGCACGAGGCCCAGGTTGCCGAGGCGCAGCAACAGCTCCAGGGCGTGATCAAGAGATTTGAGTCCTTGGAGCGCGATTGTAAGGCAGAGGAGTCCGACCTGGAGGAGCCCCGCCAGAGCGCACAGGATGCACGAGCCGGAGCCCAGGACACTCTCCAGGAGATTCCGGCGGCTAAGAAGATTACGGCGGGTAAATCTTTCGCTCTGTATAGCAAGTGTGTGTAAGAAACGTTCCTTGTACTTATCCGAATTTGGGTTTTCCACGGACGTTTACGGATCTTCCACGTAGTATATCGGATGCTGCTGAGTATTACAGAGCCGAAGAAGGAATGTCTACGGAGAAGCTATTCTAGTCCCAGTATCTTGGACCCAAACATCTATTGCCCTTCATTGACCAACTGAAGCAGTTGGTCGAGCTGCACAAGTCGGCGGAGTTAGCCATGAAGGACCTGATAGTCCGGCTGTGGCCTGCTGAGCCTGTGCCTAGCAGCTATTTCAGACTTGTAAAGCGGCTTGTTAACGCATGTCCGTGGCTTGAAACCCTGAAGCGATCGGTCTGCATCGAAGGTGCGCGTATGGCCTTTGCCCGCGTCAAGACGCATTGGGCAAAGCTGGATGCCAAGAAGCTGATGACCGAGGGACCACCGGAGGGCAAGGAGCATCATCGACCCGAGCTCTATTTTGACGGCGTCTTGGAGGGGTCCCACCTTGTGGCGGAACAATGTTCGAAGGATATCATTTTCCCATGAGAACATTTGTATTATAATGTCCTATGATATGGAGCAGTGATGTTATGTATTATAGTGCTTATGATTTACATTTTACCTCATGTGCGGCCGTTTATGAAATCTGAGGGTTGACCAGTCGTCGGCTTCTACCCCCACGTAGATAGTACGGGGGTGTTCGGGATAAATCTAAACACTCTTTACTCCACATTCTGGTCCTTAAAGGAGGTGTTTAGCGCAACGAACAAGGCAATCAGACTATGCGGCCTTTACCGCCCTCACTTAGCCATAGGAGTTTGACAATAAAAAAGTTTGGCGAAGCCCCTGGTGTTCAAAAGGCCGAACTAGGGGCGCTATACACGCCTAATCGGAGGGATCGATTCTGTACGCGAAGCGTAAAAAATCTCTAACAATTTGGAACCTCTCGAACAGCTGACCGGCTCTCGCCGCATCATGACAGTCAGTTTTCAGCTTTCTCTACTGAGGTGCTCGTCTGGAAGAATCGGGACACAATCGCAGTAGTTCTCCCTTTACTACCCTAGCCGATATAGCGGAACATAGGTAGTAAGCACAGGAGCCGGGCAACCTAACTATTGACCAAAGACATGATTCGGAGCCGATGCATATAATGCTATAAGTTCGGGGTGCCGAACTATACTATAAAAATGCTCGGACTTTTTATTGCTGTAGTGTTGGGTGTAATGAAGCCCCTGGCGTAGTAATACGTGCCATAGTGTACGTGTGCAATAAGTAATATTTACAAAGGTGAGAAAACAAGAAAATTAGGTGATAAGCTTACGCCATCATTCATTCACCATTGTGATGTAATTGGTACGTCGAGGCGTACTTTGTGCAAATAATGCGATAAGCAAGTAAAGCTATTTATCATGCCGTAACCTAGTGCGGGCTGCGTGAGGGTATGTAAAACAAGTATGGCGATCGTTAATAGAGACCACCTGGGGGTTCCTTTGTATGCCAGAGCTCCTTGCCTCCTTGGTGTGGTCTGCAAACGAGTTGTCCGTATAGACCTCGAAAAGTAAAAAAACATAATAAAAAGCAAAAGTAAAGGCGTGTGAATCCCGGTGTCGGTCGAGCCGTACAGTGGGTTGTGGACGAGTTATGCCTCCATCGATTCCCATGGTGTTTTGAGTGCGTGTTTTATATACGCACGGTATTAGTGCCATTGCCTCATCGGGGCTGGGACGAAGGTCATATTGCTTATTCGGCTCTTGTCGAGCCGAGCTGTCCTGCTGCAGTGTGGTCCAGACCCTCTTGATGATGTCCAGGGGCTCAGTAGTCGGATTATAATGCTGCTTGAGAAGGCCTCTTTGTACCTCTGCTGCTAGAGCGGCAGTGTGCTCTTCTATACGGAGGGAGCGTTCTGTGTTTCCGTTCACTGTGATGATGCCACGTTGGCCGGGCATCTTTAGCTTGACATAAGCATAATGTGGTACCGCATTGAATCTAGCGAATGTGGTTCGTCCGAGGAGGGCGTGATAGCCACTTTGAAATGGGACGATATCAAAGATTAGTTCTTCGATTCGGAAGTTATCCAGGGAACCGAAGACCACCTCCAGCGTGATTGAGCCCGTACAACGGGCCTCTACGCCTGGTATGACTCCTTTAAAGGTAGTTATCGTGGGTTTGATTTGTGAGGGATTAATGCCCATCTTCCGTACTGTATCCTGACACAGCAGGTTGAGGCTGCTTCCACCATCCATCAGGACTCGTGTTAGGTGGAATCCGTTGATGATTGGGTCCAGGACTAGTGCGGCCGAACCGCCGTGGCGGATGCTAGTTGGATGATCACGACGATCAAAGGTGATCGGGACTGACGACCATTGGTCAAAGTTTGGGGCGACTGTCTCTACCGCATAAACGTCGCCGAGTGCGCGCTTGCGCTCCCTTTTGGGGATGTGTGTGGAGTATATCGTGTTCACCATTTTGACTTGAGGCAGGAATTTCTTCTGCCCTCCAGTGTTCGACTGCCGAGGCTCCTCGTCTTCGTCCTCGTTCTATGATTCCCCTTCCTTGTTTACGCTATTTACCTTGCTGGCTTGCTTAAAGACCCGGCAATCTCTGTTAGTATGGTTGGCCGATTTGTCTGGGGTGCCATGTATCTAGCATGGACGGTCGAGTATGCGGTCCAAGCTGGATGGTCCTCCGTCGTTCCTTTTATAGGGCTTCTTTTGCTGGCCGGACTTGGAGCCACTGAATCCGGCATGAATGGTAGTGTCATCGGTGTTATCGCCATTGCTTCGGCATTTGTGTCTGTTGCACCGGAGCGTGCCGGTGTTGTTTTTGGCCTCGGAGGGGCCTATTTCGTTGGTTGTGTTGGTACTGCGAGCCAGCCAACTATCCTCTCCCGCACAAAAGCGGGTCATAAGTGCCGTGAGGGCTGCCATGGATCTCGGCTTTTCCTGGCCGAGGTGGCGGGCGAGCCATTCGTCCTGGATGCTATGCTTAAAGGCCGTTAGGGCTTCAGCATCTGGACAGTCGACGATATGGTTCTTTTTGGTTAGGAACCTAGTCCAGAATTTTCTGGCTGATTCTCCAGATTGTTGAACTATGTGGCTTAAGTCATCGGCATCTGGTGGCCGGACATAAGTTCCTTGGAAGTTGTCGAGGAAAGCCTCTTCCAAGTTCTCCCAGCTGCCGATTGAGTTCTCAGGCAGGCTATTTAACTAGTGTCGAGCTGGTCCTTTGAGTTTTAATGGGAGGTATTTGATGGCGTGGAGGTCGTCTCCTCGGGCCATGTGGATGTGGAGAATGAAATCCTCGATCCATACTGCGAGATCGGTTGTGCCGTCATATGATTCGATATTGACGGGCCTGAACCCCTCGGAGAATTCATGATCCAGTACTTCATCTATGAAGCAGAGCGGGTGTGCGGCGCCTCTATATCAGGCCGCATCGTGGCGGAGCTCTGAAGGAGTCTGTCTGCGGCATTCGGCTCGAGCGTGGTCAGGTTTGTCACGTCCGAATACGTAGCCGTCGTCGCACCTCGAGGCACGTCCTCGTGATCCGCAGATCAATCTTGTGTGTCCTGTTCTACTATCCAGAGTCTGTTGGAGGTCGTACGTATGGCCCCGGACTCTTCCGCCCCTATTTTGATGGGGTGGTGGGGCGGTCTGTTATTCGGCCTGAGTTGTCGCTTTATCTCGACCGCGGGTTGGCCGTTCCGCCGCCCTGTCCCGACCACGTGTTCCGGTAACAAGATTGAATATAAGAGATGACTAGGGTTTGAGATGAGATGGTGCTAGTGAAGATGTTGATGGAGATTTCCATCCCCAAGATGGGAGGGTTGTTGGTGATGATGATGACGATGATTTCCCCCTCGGGGGGGGGGGGGGTTCCCGGCAGAATCGCTCCGCCGGAGGGCAAAAGTGCTCCTGCCCAAGTTCCGCCTCGAGGCGGCGGCGCTTCATCCCGAAAGTCCTCCTCTCAATTTTTCTAGGTCAAAACCAGTTATATACCAAAATATGGGCACCGGAGGTGGGCCGAGGAGGCCACAACCCACCAGGGCGCGCCTGGGGGGCCTGACGCGCTCAGGTGGGTTGTGCCCACCTGGTGGCCCCCCTCTGGAGTTCATTGACTCAAATATTCCTAAAATAATTCATAAAAATTCCCCGTAAAGTATCAGCTCATTTGGAGTTGTGCAGAATAGGTGGCCTGACGTAGCTTTTCCAGGTCCAGATTTCCAGCTGCCGGAATTCTCCCTCTTGGTGTGTTCCTTGAAAATTATGAGCGAAAAGACATTAGAATTACTCCAAAAAGTATTATTATGGATAAAAATATTATAAATAATAGCAAGGAAACATGATGCAAAATGGACGTATCGACTCCCCCAAGCTTAGACCTCGCTTGTCCTCAAGCGAAACCGAAATCGAAAAACATGTCCACATGCTTTGAGAGAGAGGTGTCGATAAAAACAAAATACGGACATAGAAGCATCATGTTGATTATTGTAACAGCAAAACATTAAACATGGGACTTTTATCATATACTTCCCATGAATAAGTAATAGTTCATCACACAATCGAAGTATAAAGCAAAAACTCTATTAGAAACCAACAAACTATGTTCTTAGTCAACTTTACAACTACATCATCTTTTCAGGAAGAGTCACGTGTCGGAGCCTTTAAAACAAGTCCACATACTCAACCATCATATAGTCTTCTATGATTGCTAACACTCACCTTGTACCCATGAACAAAACGTTTCAATCGGACACATAGAAAGATAGGGGCTTATGATTTTGCCTCCCAACATACTCACCTCAAGGGTGATGTCAACATTAATAACTCATGCCATCTATATTCAAATGGACATATGTGCCTAGATCTTTCCTCACCACATGATGCTTGACAAAAAGAGAAATATAAAAGGAATAGAGAGAAAAAAATTGACTCTTTGCATAAAAGTAAAAGATAGGCCCTTCGTAGAGGGAAGCAGAGGTTGCCATGCGCTTATTTGTCTGCATGCTCAACCCCTTAGTGCAAAATAACGTCATGTTACATTGCCCCTTAAGATGACAACCTTTATTATGCAATCTGTCGCTTTTATTCGTTATCATCCAAGTTCATGCAACGCTCAATTTTCTCTTGCACTAAAAGATCTCACATATTTAGAAGCAATTTTATTGCCTTTTTGCACCGATGAAAAGTTACTTGAGGGATCTTGTGCAATCCCTAGGTAGGTATGGTGGACACTTGAAAAAGAATTGGGTTTAAGGGTTTTTGGATGCACAAGTAGTATCTCTACTTAGTACAGATTTTTTGGCTAGCAAAGATAGGGGGCAAACATCACATGTTAAAGGATCCATGACAATCTGACTTCTATGTGTATATAAACAAACATAAACCATTAAGTTGTCTTCCTTGTCCAACTTCAACAATTTTGGCATATAATATTTTGATGAGGGCTCACAATCACAAAAGATTTCTAGGATAGTATATCTATATGTGAATCTTCTATTCCCTTATTAATTCTTTCATGAGTTGCATCATTGACTAATGCTATGTTTGTCAATCTCTAATAAAATTTTCTTACTTATACTTTTGCTTATGTGGTGCTATCACTTACCATAGGATTAGTATATAATCTTTTCATTATCTCTATCCTTTGTTTATTTCTTTCTTTCTTGTTTCTTTTCTTTACTATTTATTTTCTTTATTTGCAACATGGAAGTAAAGAAAGCAATAACTAAAACTAACATTATTATATAACTTGCACACGATTACAAGGATAGATCACTAAGCAGACTTTCAAATAAGAAAGGATCGAACTAAACTTTATTTCATCTAAAAGTGAAAGATTGAACTAAGATAAATAAAAAGCAAAAGGGTAGTGGGGTGATACAATACTGGAGCACCTCCCCAAGCTTGGCGGAAGCCAAGGGGAGTGCCCATACCCGATAGTCAATTCCCCTTTTGGTGGTGAATAAGATAATGGTGGTGGTGAAGGAGAGATCTTGTCCTCAGATTTCCATGGTAGTGGCCCAACAGGTCTGTCAGAAAACAGCAAGAAAAGAGAACAGAGAACTCCTCCGCGATATGGTGGTTAATATGTTTGGTAAGTATATATAGATTTTTAATCTTGCAGGGCAAGTACATGGAAGAAAAACGGAGTGCGGGAGGTGACCCGGGTGGGCACAACCCACCTGGGCGCGCCAGGCCCTGGTGTATTGTGCCCACCAGGGGACGCTTCCTGGGAGTTTCTTTATTTCCAAAATTTTAAAATATTCCAAAAATTATAAAAAAATATTTTTGCAGATTTTTCGGAGTCCGTTTACTTACCATATCACGTACCTCCTTATTTTGACGATTCTGGAGTATTCTGGAAGGACTCTTTTATGTATTCTTCCGGTCTCAAAGTTTGGATAATATTGCTTTCAACATTAATAGGCGTACCTAAGATATAATGCTTTATTCGTTGTCCATTGACAACCTTCAGGTTAGTACCTTCGAAATTATTTATTTTGATTGCACTAGACCGGTAAACCTCCTCGATGACATATGGGCCTTCCCATTTCGAGAGGAGCTTCCCTGCAAAGAATCTAAAATGAGAGTTGTACAAAAGAACATATTCTCCGACTTTAAACTCACGTTTTTGAATTCTTTTGTCATGCCATCTTTTAACTTTTTCTTTGAATGGCTTTGCATTTTCATAAGCTTGGGTTCTCCACTCATCTAATGAGCTTATATCAAATAACCTCTTTTCTCCAGCAAGTTTGAAATCATAGTTGAGTTCTTTAACTGCCCAATATGCTTTATGTTCTAACTCAAGAGGCAAATGACAAGCCTTTCTATAAACCATTTTATAAGGAGACATACCCATATGATTTTTATATGTTGTCCTATAAGCCCAAAGTGCATCATCTAATTTCTTAGACCAATTCTTCCTCGACCTATTAACAGTCTTTTGCAAAATTAATTTTATTTCTCTATTGGTAAGTTCAACTTGACCACTAGACTGAGGATGATAAGGTGATGCAATTCTATGGTTAACATCATACTTAGCAAGCATCTTACGGAAATCACCATGAATAAAGTGTGAACCACCATCAGTCATTAAATATCTAGGGACTCCTGGGAAAATAACTTCCTTAAGCATTTTAATACAGGTGTTGTGATCAGCGCTACTAGTTGGAATAGCTTCTACCCATTTAGTAACATAATCAACAGCAACCAAAATATGTGTATACCCATTAGAGGAAGGAAAAGGTCCCGTGTAATCAAATCCCCAAACATCAAATGGTTCAACAGCAAGAGAATAGTTCATAGGCATTTCTTGACGCTTACCAATATTACCTATTCTTTGGAATTCATCACAAGATGAGACATACTTACGAGCATCCTTGAAGAGAGTAGGCCAATAAAATCCAGACTGCAATACCTTATGAGAGGTTCTATCTCTAGCATGATACCCTCGATAAGCTTCGGAGTGACATTTCCGTAGGATTTGTCCCTGTTCATGCTCAGGTACACAATGTCTAATAATACCATCTACTCCTTCTTTATAAACATGTGGGTCATCCCAAAAGTAATATCTTAAATCATAGAAGAATTTTTTCTTTTGTTGATACGTAAAGCTAGGTGGCAAATATTTAGCAACAATGTAATTAGCATAGTCAGCATACCAAGGAGTACCATTAGCAACATTTATTGCAGCTAACTGCTCATCAGGAAAACTATCATCAATAGGAAGTGGGTCTTCAAGCACATTTTCAAGCCTAGACAAGTTATCAGCTACGGGGTTCTCAGCTCCTTTTCTATTAATAATATGCAAATCAAATTCTTGTAACAAGAGAACCCAACAAATAAGTCCAGGTTTAGCATCTTTCTTTTCCATAAGATATTTAATAGCAGCATGGTCTATGTGAACAGTTACTTTGGAATCAATAATATAAGGTCTAAACTTATCACAAGAAAACACCACTGCTAAGAGTTCTTTTTCAGTAGTAGCATAATTTCTTTGGGCACTGTCTAGATTTTTGCTAGCATAATGAATAACATTCAATTTCTTATCAACTCTTTATCCTAGAACAACACCAACATCATAATCACTAGCATCACATATAATTTCAAAAGGCAAGTTCCAATCAGGTGGTTGAACAATAGGTGTAGATATTAAGGCTTTCTTGAGTGTTACAAAGGCTTCAAGACAATCATCATCAAAAACAAAAGGAATATACTTTTGCAAGAGACTAGTAAGAGGCCTAGAAATTTTAGAGAAGTCTTTAATAAATCTCCTATAGAAATGAGCATGACCTAGGAAACTACGAATACCTTTGATGCCCTTGGGACATGGCATTTTCTCAATAGCATCAACCTTAGCTTGGTCCAATTCAATACCTCTTTCAGAAATTTTATGACCCAAGACAATGCCTTCATTAACCATAAAGTGGCATTTCTCCAATTCAAGACAATATTTGTTTGTTCACATCTCTGCAAAACTCGATCAAGATTTCTTAAACAATCATCAAAAGACTTCCCATAAACAGAGAAGTCATCCATGAAAACCTCAACAATCTTTTCACAAAAGTCAGAGAATATAGCAATCATACATCTTTGAAAGGTAGCAGGTGCATTACATAAACCAAAAGGCATACATCTATAAGCATAGGTTCCAAAAGGACAAGTAAAAGTGGTCTTTTCTTGATCAGGTTGAGAGACAGGTATTTGTGAAAAGCCAGAATATCCATTAAGGAAGAAAAAGTGTGTGTGCTTAGATAATCTTTCAAGCATTTGATCAATAAAAGGCAAAGGGTAATGATCTTTTCTAGTTGCTTTATTTAATTTTCTGTAATCGATTACCATTCTATAGCCTGTAACAATTATTTGTGGAATAAGTTCATTCTTATCATTAGGAACAACGGTTATACCCCCTTCTTAGGGACACAATGAACATGACTTACCCATCTACTATCAGCTATTGGATAGAGTATACGTGCTTCCAGAAGTTTTAATATTTCCATTCTCACCACCTCTTTCATCTTCGGATTTAACCGGCGTTGGTGGTCAACAACGGGTTTAGCATCAGGTTCCATATTAATTTTGTGCTGACATAGAGTGGGACTAATGCCCTTTAAATCATCAAGAGTATATCCAATAGCAGCTCGGTGCTTCCTTAGAACTTTCAATAATCTTTCTTCTTCATGTTCTGAAAGGTTAGCACTGATAATAATAGGATATATCTTCTTTTCATCAAGATAAGCATATTTCAAAGTGTCTGGCAATTGTTTTAATTCAAACATAGGATCACCTTTAGGTGGAGGAGGACCTCCAAGAGTTTCAATAGGCAAATTGTGTTTAAGCAGAAGATGTTGTTCAAAGAAAATATTATCTATTTCATTTCTTTCATGCATATGTAAATCATTCTCATGGTCTAGCAAGTATTGCTCTAAAGGATCAGTAGGTGGCACAGCAATAGAAGCAAGACCAATGAATTCATCCTTACTAGGCAATTCTTTTTCATGATAATTTCTACTAAACTTGGAAAAATTAAACTCATGAGACTCATCACCAAAGCTAACACCCATAGTTTGTTGATGGAAATCTATCCTAGCATTACTGTGTTCAAGAAAGGTCTACCAAAGATGATGGGACAGAAGTCATCAGGTGGGGTACCAAGAATAAGAAAATCAGTAGGATATTTTGTTTTCCCACACAAGACTTCAACATCTCTGACAATCCCAACTGGTGATATAGTGTCTCTATTTGCAAGTTTAATAGTAACATCTATGTCTTCTATCTCAACAGCTGCTATGTCCTCCCTAATTTCTTGATATAATTTGTGAGGAATAGCACTCACACTAGCACCCATATCACATAAACCATAATAATAGTGATCTCATATTTTAACTAAAATGACAGGCGCCCAACAACAGGTCCATTTTTATCCCTTTTTCAGGTTTGGCAATTCTAGTAGCTTCTGCACAGAAGTAGATAACATGCACATCCACATCTTCTTCTAAGAGATCTTTAACCATGGCAATATTAGGTTCAACTCTAATTTGTTCATCTAGTATAGGTGTTCTAATAGAGCTTTTGTTGACCATGGTTGAAACTTTAGCATGTTCCTTTATCCTAACAGGAAAAGGAGGTTTCTCAATATATGCAGTAGGAACAACTGGATCAACATTATAGAGTATAGTTTTTCTTTAACTGGTACCGGTTCTTTAATTTCTTCTTTAATAGTAGGATGATATTTAAGCCACTTCTCTTTAGGGAGTTCAACATGAGTAGCAAATGATTCACAAAAGGAGGCTACTATCTCAGATTCAAGTCCATATTTAGTGCTAAACTTTTGAAAAGCATCGGTATCCATAAAACATTTAAAACTATCATACTTAAGCTTTATACCTGACTCTTTGCCTTCGTTGAGTTCCCAATCTTCAAAGTTGCGTTTAATTCTTTCCAAAAGATCCCACCAGAATTCAATAGTCTTCTTCATAAAAGAACCAGCACAAAAAGTATCAAGCAAGGTTTGATCATTACGAGAAAGCCGAGCATAGAAATTCTGGATAATAATTTCTCTTGAGAGCTCATGATTGGGGCGTGAATATAACATTGACTTAAGCCTCCCCCAAGCTAGAGCGATACTTTCTCCTTCACGAGGCCAAAAAATTGTATATATAATTCCGATCACGATGAACTAGATGCATAGGATAAAAATTTTGGTGAAACTCCAATTTAAAACGATTCCAATTCCATGATCCAATATCATCGCATAGCCTATACCATGCCAATGCTTTTCCCTTCAAAGATAAAGGGAAAACCTTTTTCATAACTTCATCCCTGGGTAAACATGCAAGCTTAAACAATCCACAAATTCGTTCCACATGTATCAAGATCATATCAGGATGTTCGGTTCCATCTCCTGCATAAGGATTAGCTAGCAGTTGTTCTATCATACCCGAAGGAATTTCATATTCAATATTTTCAGTAGGTGCAGTAGGTTGAGGGGCAATTAATTGTGGTTTCGGACGAGGTGAAGATACCCCGAACATACCCCTCAAAGGATTGTTTTCCATAGTAACAAGTGACAATACATTTTAGCACACTATATAAATGTTTCCTTACCGATTTCCACTTACCAAAGGCGCTTCACTCCCCGCCAACGGCGCCAGAAAATAGCCTTGATGACCCAAAAGTATAGGGGATCAATTGTAGCTCTTTTCGATAAGTAAGAGTGTCGAACCCAACGAGGAGCAGAAGGAAATGACAAGTAGTTTTCAGTACGGTAGTGTCTGCAGGTGCTGAAATTGTAAGTAGCGGGTAGTTTGATAGCAAGATAGTTTGTAACGAGCAGGTAACAATAATAGTAACAAGTATGCAGCAAGGTAGCCCAATCCTTTTGAGGCAAAGGACAGGCCAAAACGGTTTCTTATAATGAGCAAAGTGTTCTTGAGGGTACACGGGAATTTCATCTAGTCACTTTCTTCATGTTGGTTTGATTTGTGTTCACTACTTTGATAATTTGATATGTGGGTGGACTGGTGCTTAGGTGTTGTTCTTACTTGAACAAGCCTCCTACTTTTGATTAACCCCCCCCCCCCCGCAAGCATCCGCAACTACGAGAAAAGTATTAAGGATAAATCTTAACCATAGCATTAAATTCTAGGATCCAATCGGTCCCCTTACGGAATAGTGCATAAACTGTAAGTTTATGTCACACTCGCAACCCACTATCTATTTACTACTCCATAATGCATTCCATTAGGCCCAAATATGGTGAAGTGTCATGTAGTCAATGTTCACATGACACTACTAAGGGAATCACAACATACATACTATCAAAATATCGAAGACATATCAAATTCACATGATTACTTGTAACATGATTTATCCCGTGACCTCAAGAACAAAAGTAACTACTCACAAACAACAAACATGCTCATGATCAGAGGAGTATTAATATGCATAATGGATCTGAACATATAATCTTCCACCAAATAAACCATATAGTAACCAATTACAAGATGTAATCAACACTACTAGTCACCCCCTAGCAACAATCTATAGTTCTGGTAACAAGATTGAATATAAGAGATGAACTAGGGTTTGAGATGAGATGGTGCTGGTGAAAATGTTTATGGAGATTTCCCTCCCCAAGATGGGAGGGTTGTTGGTGATGATGATGACGATGATTTCCCCCTCCGGGAGGGAAGTTTCCCTGGCAGAATCGCTCCGCCGGAGGGCAAAAGTGCTCCTGCCCAAGTTCCGCCTCAAGGCGGCGGCGCTTCGTCCCGAAAGTCCTCCTCTCATTTTTTCTAGGTCAAAACCACTTATATACCAGGGCACCGGAGGTGGGCCGAGGAGGCCACAACCCACCAGGGCGCGCCTGGGGGGCCAGACGCGCTCAGGTGGGTTGTGCCCACCTGGTGGCCCCCCTCTGGAGTTTATTGACTCAAATATTCCTAAAATAATCCATAAAAATTCCCCGTATAGTATCAGCTCATTTGGAGTTGTGCAGAATAGGTGGCCTGATGTAGCTTTTCCAGGTCCAGATTTCCAGCTGCCGAAATTCTCCCTCTTGGTGTGTTCCTTGTAAATTATGAGAGAAAAGGCATTAGAATTACTCCAAAAAGCATTATTATGGATAAAAATACTATAAATAACAGCAAGGAAACATGATGCAAAATGGACGTATCAACTCCCCCAAGCTTAGACCTTGCTTGTCCTCAAGCAAAAACCAAAATCGAAAAACATGTCCACATGCTTTGAGAGAGAGGTGTCGATAAAAACAAAATACACACATAGAAGCATCATGTTGATTATTATAACAGTAATAAAATTAAACATAGGAATTTTATCATAGGACTTTTATCATATACTTCCCATGAATAAGTAATAGTTCATCACACAATCGAAGTATAAAGCAAAAACTCTATTAGGAACCAACAAACTATGTTCTTAGTCCACTTTGCAACTACAATTCATCATCTGTTCAGGAAGAGTCACGTGTCGGAGCCCTTAAAGCAAGTCCACATACTCAACCATCATATAGTCTTCTATGATTTCTAACACTCACCTTGTACATATGAACAAAAAATTTCAACCGGACACATAGAAAGATAGGGGTTTATGATTTTGCCTCCCAACATACTCACCTCAAGGGTGATGTCAACATTAATAACTCATGCCATCTATATTCAACTGGACATATGTGCCTAGATCTTTCCTCACCACATGATGCTTGCCAAAATGAGAAAAATAAAAGGAATAGAGATAAAAACTTTGACTCTTTGCATAAAAGTAAAAGATAGGCCCTTCGTAGAGGGAAGCAGAGGTTGCCATGCGCTTATTAGTTTGCATGCTCAACCCCTTAGTGCAAAATAATGTCACGTTACATTGCCCCTTAATATGATAGCCTTTATTATGCAGTTTGTCGCTTTTATTCGTTATCATCAAAGTCCGTGCAACACTCGGTTTTCTCTTGCACTAAAAGATCTCACATATTTAGAAGCAGTTTTATTGCCTTTTTGCACCGATGACAACTTACTTGAGGGATCTTGTTCAATCCCTAGGTTGGTATGTTGGACACTTGAAAAGATTTGGGTTTAAGGGTTTTTGGATGCACAAGTAGTATCTCTACAAAGTACAGAATTTTTTGCTAGCAAAGATAGGGGCAAGCATCACATGTTAAAGGATCTATGACAATATGACCTCTATGTGAATATAAACAAACATAAACCATTAAGTTGTCTTCCTTGTCCAACTTCAACAATTTTGGCATATAATATTTTGATGAGGGCTCACAATCACAAAAGATTTCTAGGATAGTATATCTATATGTGAATGTTCTCTTCCCTTATTAATTCTTTCATGAGTTGCATCATTGACTAATGCTATGTTTGTCAATCTCTAATAAAATTTTCTTACTTATACTTTTCCTTATGTGGTGCTATCACTTACCATAGGATTAGTATATAATCTTTTCATTATCTCTATCCTTTCTTTATTTCTTTCTTTCTTGTTTCTTTTCTTTATTATTTCTTTTATTTATTTGCAAGATGAAAGTAAAGAAAGCAAAAACTAAAACTAACTTTATTATATAACTTGCACACGATTACAAGGATAGATCACTAAGCATACTTTCAAATAAGAAAGGATCGAACTAAAGTTTATTTCATATAAAAGCGAAAGATTGAACTAAGATAAATAAAAGCAAAAGGGTAGTGGGGGTGATACAATACCGGGGCACCTCCCCCAAGCTTGGCGGAAGCCAAGGGGAGTGCCCATACCCGATACTTAATTCCCCTTTTGGTGGTGAAGAAGATAAGGGTGGTGGTGAAGGAGAGATCTTGTCCTCAGATTTCCATGGCAGTGGCCCAACAGTTCTGTCAGAAAACACCAAGAAAAGAGAACAGAGGACTCCTCCACGATACGGTGGTTAATAGGTTCGGTAAGTATATATACAGATTTTTAATCTTGAGGGGCAAGTACATGGAAGTAAAACGGAGTACGAGAGGTGTCCCGGGTGGGCACAACCCACCTGGGCGCGCCAGTCCTGGTGTATTGTGCCCACCAGGGGACGCTTCCTGGGAGTTTCTTTATTTACAAATTTTTACAATATTCCAAAACTGATATAAAATATTTTTGCAGATTTTTCGGAGCCCGTTTACTTACCATATCACGTACCTTCTTATTTTGACGATTCTGGAGTGTTCCGGAAGGACTCTTTTATGTATTCTTCTGGTGTGAAAGTTTGGATAATATTGCTTTCAACATTAATAGGCGTACTTGAGATATAATGCTTTATTCATTGTCCATTGACAACCTTCGGGTTAGTACCTTCGAAATTATTTATTTTGATTGCACCAGACCGGTAAACCTCCTCGATGACATATGGGCCTTCCCATTTCAAGAGGAGCGTCCCAATGCACCTAGGGATGGAAACCCTAGGGGGAGGGGGCGCCTCCCACCTTGCTTGGGGGGCAAGTCTCCCCCTGGCTGCCCCCCCCTCTAGATGCATCTAGGGGGCGTCCCCCTCTTCCCTTCCCCCTATAAATAGTGGGGGTGGGAGGGCAGCCGCGCCCCTTCCCTGGCGTAGCCCCTCCCTTCCCCAACACCTCCTCCTCTGCAGTGCTTAGCGAAGCTCTGCCGGAGACCCACAAGCTCCACCGTCACCATGCCGTCGTGCTGCCAGAGTTCTCCCTCAACTTCTCCTCTCCCCTTGCTGGATCAAGAAGGAGGAGACATCCCCGGGTTGTACGTGTGTTGAGCGCGGAGGCGCCATCCGTTCGGCGCTTGGATCGGATCTTCCGCGACTTGAATCGTCGTGAGTACAACTCCATCAACCATGTTCTTGTGACGCTTCCGCTTAGCGATCTTCAAGGGTATGAAGATGCACTCCTTCTCCCTTATTGCTAGCATCTCCTAGATTGATCTTGGTGACACGTAGGAAAATTTTGTATTATTACTACATTCGCCAACAGGAGCGGCTATGCCCGTGCAAGTGCGGAAGCGCCATGCTCCGCGCTGGTGGTAAACAACTGGGGGCGGCCCCATGGCCGCATCAACCTCAGGGAGCCGCCAGGCTCAGTGTCTGACCTCATCACAACACTTTCCCCTCAGGAGAGTCGCGCGAGGGGGCTAGGCACGGGGGCTACGCTCAGGTCACGCCTAGCGTACGCCACCCTGCCAGGTCTCTCAGACCTGATCGTCGCGCGCCCCTCCCGAGTGGGACCTCAGTGAGAAAAGGTATGGAGGTCTGTTCGTACGTCAAGGGGGACTCCTGAGCATCGCGACTCAGGAGCCTAACTGGTCACGTAGCCCCTCACCCCTTGGTCTCGTCTTGGCGATCCGGATGACCCAACGGCGGCTGAGGTATGCGCGGGGTCGGACTCTGCCAACGTAGAACGCTAAGGCATACTCTCGCATCTCCTTCCCGAGGGTTGTTTGTACGTCAAAGGGGACTCCTGAGCATCGCAAATTAGGAGCCTAACTGGCCACATAGCCCCTCACCCCTTGGTCTCGTCCTGGTGATTCGAACGACCCAACGGCGGCTGAGGTATGTGCGGGGCCGGGCCCTGCCGACGCAGAACATTAAAGCAAACGGGAAGGAAATCACAAATCCTAGCAAATTATTACAAGAAACGTTGTCTCTTAAAAGGTGCAGAACACATAGGTTTCAATGCCTCCACGAGGCACGGAGCATGTTGCAGGAGATAAGATAAAGGGGAACACCACCAACGAGCTTCTTCTTCAGCCTTAAGTGTTGCTGTCGTCTGCGAGGGGTGCCCCATCGTTGACGACGTTGCCGTCGCTTGTGCCTTCGGCCAAGGCCGCGGGTTCGACGACATCATCAGCCGCGGGCGCAGGGTCGATGGCAAGGAACTTTTGTCGCAGGGCCTCCACCTGATCCTTCACGGCTTCAGTAGCAGCCCAGTGCTCTAGGTCCACAGGCTCAAGCAAAGCCCCAAAGTCGAAGTTTGGATCGCGAAGGTGGAGGTGACTGAAGACACGGGCCACGGCCGAGGCAGAGAGCGCACGTGCTTCTCCTTCCACCATGGGGCCGACCCCAAGAACGACGCCCTCGAGCGCCATGACAAGCTGCGGGAGCACCTCGGCAGGGCCCTCCTCAGTAGTCACAAGCGGCTTCTTCAACCCCCTCCTACAGAGATCCCGCAGCGCCTTGCAGAACCTCTCCTTAAGAGAATCAAAAGCGGCATGATCTTTGGCAAGAACTTTTGCCTTGGACTCCAGCTGGGCCTTCTCCGCCTCCACCTCCTCCTTCAGCTTCTCCAGGCGGTCGTGCTCCGCGGCCTGCTCCCGCGCTAACTGCTCCAGCTCGGTGTCACGACCGGCGACCGTGTCTTCTCGAGCCTTCAGCTCCTCCTCCTGCGCCTCGCGCTGACGAGCCTCGGTGGCACGCTCTTTGTGCAGGGTCTCCAGCTCGGCCTCCGCCACCCGGCAGTGCTCCTTGGCAGCCTTAGCATCCTTCAACGCCATGTCACGCGCGACCGCGGCTAGGCCGGCAACCTGTTTACCTTCCTCGGAGGCCGCTAAGGCGTGGCTCCATGCTGCCCTGATGAGCGCGTTGGATTGCAGCCACCCCGAGATCAACTCCAGGCGACCCAACGCCAGGCGACTGTCGGCGCCTTGAAGATCGTCACGAAGTTGGGTCGATGCAGAAAGAGCCTCCTCCAGGGCACCAGGCGAAATAGGAGAATCACGGCCCAGCGGCATGATGGAAGGAGGTGGAGGCAGCGCCGATGCCAGGATCGGCAAGTTAGCAGTAGCAGAGGGAGCCAGAGGCTCCGGAGCCTTCGGGACCTGAGCAGGCGAGCTGAGGACGAGCGCCTCCAGAGCCAGCCTGGCTGCAGAGGCCGCCTTCTCCAGAGCCCGGGCCTCCGAGTCTCACGAGGATGACCTAGCCACAGAAGTGCGAGAGCCACCACCATCCTTCTACGCCAGAAGTGGCGCGGCCGTGGCAGGCTGCTGGGTCTCGGGGATCATGGCCGTCTCCTTCTTCTTCTTCACCACCGGCGTTGGCCTAACCGCACAAGAGGGAGGCATCAAGATACTATGGCAAGAATAGGGAACAAAAGATCATGGCGGAGCACTTACTGGTCCACAGCGGTGTAGTCCCTCGCCCTCTTCTGAAGCACCATGCCTGTAGGCTTCGTGGGCTGGGGCACTGGCGCACGAACCCCAGGGGCAAACAAGGACATGGCACCCGGATCTGCAGCGGCGCTGGCTGGCGACGAAGCGGAAGCACCGCCTCGGGGGATCAGCTCTGATCTGCTCATCTTTGGGATTGCTGCCTTCGGCTTCTTCGGAGGGGTTCCCTTAGACTTTGTGGTGACCCCAGCAGAGTGCGGCGACTCCCTCACTGGGTGCTTGGCGGTGTCGTTGTCGTCGGAGAGGGTGCAGAGGAGATCCGTCTGGCGCGGAGGAGAGGTCTCCTCCGCCCCCTCCCGGGTCGCCTCCGAGTCTGACCTCTCCTCCTGCGGACTCGCCGGAGGACAACATCACTCGAGAGCCTAGGGGCCCGGTGGGCGCCAGTGGTACGAGCCCGCGCTCGTTCAAGAGAGGCATGGCGGCGATGATCTCTTCCCCATCCGGGCGGCGGTATAGCGGAAGATGAGTATCTGGCGGGCAACCTTGGTCCTTCCCGACCAGGAGGCGCAGGACCTTGTTCAGCTCCTCTTCGGGCAAGTCGTTTGGGCGCAGACGGAGGTCGCCTCCTTCGTCCGAGAGCTTCCACAAGGGACGCGAGCGCGCCTAGAGCAGAGCCAGGCACTGTGTCAAGAACTCCTTGACAATCATGACCCCTGTCAGCTTCTCCGCCTTCGGGTCGTCCGGCTTCAGATCAGCCACCATCTTCTCCATCAACTGCCCCACTCAGGGATCAGTGAGCTTCTCATGGTTCCATCCCTCGTGAGGTGCTGGCGGCCCGGCCGGCAGCCCCAGCCAAGGGTAGAAGCACTTGGCATCCACGAGGACCCACTTGTTCCTGAAGTCCTCCACCTTCTTCCCGGCTCGCGAAATCGCATTGCTGCCGTTGGCCACGACAAAGTTGGCGCACCCCCAACACTGGCCCTCCTTGACTTGGAGTAAGAAGAAATGGCGGAGCAGCGCCACGGACGGCATCACCCCTACAAACGCCTCACCGTAGAAGGCAAAGATCGACAGGAGGAGGATAGAGTTGGGATGAAGATGGAAGGCGTGGAGATTATAATGACGGAGGATGGTGTAGAAGAAGCCAGAGAAAGGGGGACCAGCCCCGAGAAGACGTTGTGCAAGAAGAAGGGGTAGAAGGTAGAACCCAAGGTCTCTGGCTTGACGGAGCCGGCTCGGAGCATTGTCTCTCCTCCTTCATTGCTGCTGTCCGCCGTCACTAGGATCGCGGCAGCGAGGTTCTTCTCTATGACTGTAGACGCACTCAGGGCAGGCTCGAACCAGGAGGGCGAGCGCGCGGCCTTTGCCTTGTCAGTGGCCATAGGCTGCGGGCTTGGGGGAGAGTTTCCGAGGATCTGGAGGCTCTCTGGGTGAGAAGGAGAAAGGGGATCTGGAGTATTCCCTCTTGCGATCTATGAGACCTTCCGGGATGTGATGCTCACAGAAAGCCTCACTGAATTCAGCCCAAGTAGTGATTTGGCCGACCGGGTGCATATCCTCAAAGTTTTCCCACCAAAGGCTAGCAGGGCCTTCGAGGTGATAGGCAGCATAGGTAACCTTATCAGCTTCGGATACGTTGGCAGAACGTAGCTTGTGTGTGATGCTGCGGAGCCAGTCATCCGCGTCGAGGGGCTCGACGGAATGATTAAACTTTGGTGGGTACAACTTGATGAAGTCATTGATTGACACCAAGTCATTTCGCTGATGGCGTGCAGTGTTCTGCTCAATCCGCTCCAGCAAGCGGTTAGTCTCACGCTTGTTTCTTTCCGCCTCCAGCATCACTTCGGCCAGAGAAGGCGGGTGAGGCAGATTTTCACCCCTAGCTGCACTGGCTTCCCCCTGCTCCGGGGCAGCAGGGTTGCTGCGGGTGTTGACCATCCTAGGAGAAAACAAGACAACGGTTTAGATAAGGATGGCACAAACTTAGCAAGGAAGTGCAGAATGTAATGGATAACATGGAATGCTAAGATGTTCATTGCACGACATGGTAATATAGAAACTGCCATATATATACCATTGGTCATACACACCGTACATAGTTTAGTACAAGCCCAGGCTAGAGTACAACTACGGTGAAAGACATTACATCTCATCGAAGGCATTCCAAGCTCCTATACATTATTTTTCTACACCTCCGGAGCGTGATACACACCAAGTTGTATCCCACGGTCACGCAGGACTGTGGAGAATACAACTACTACAATACTAGTGAAACTACTACTAGCTCAGATGGCTCCGTAGTAATCCTCATAGAAGTCGCCACCAAAGCCTGGAAGTGGAACATGATCATCTGGGAACAGACGGTCCTGCGGAGCCTGCGGACCATAGGGACTCGGATGTGGCCTTGGTCCCACAGGTGGTGGCAGACGGGGACCACGAGGAGGGGTGATGCCTCCTACATCGCGCCACTCCATACAATCTGGCAATCCAGACCGTACAGGGTACAGTCCCTCAGGTCCATGTATCCTGCCTGTACCGCAGGTGCAAACCGAGTCAAAGTGGCCCAGTGATCAGCACGAGAGTTGAAAAGCTCCATACGCAAGGCCCGATTTTCGCGGTCCTTATCCTCGAGCATCTCGGCAGTGGTGCGGAGTAGTGACTCCTCATGTGTAGAGTCATAGTACAAAGCCTGATAGTACCCCTGTGCTCCAGGAAGTGAGGCTGGCATGTAACGGAAATCGGTGTTCTGAAGCAAGGCAGTCCTGGCTCGAATGATAGTCATCATTGAATAGGCTGCATCCTGCACAGACATCTCAATAGTGACCCCAAGTCCATAGGAACAGTGAAGGGGCTCAGTGGCTCCAGGATAAGAGGGATATATCCTGACGGTACAAAGGTACTGGCTCTGGTTGAAGTCTCTGAACTGCTCCTCGACGGTATATTCCGGATACCACGATAGCCTGACTCGACCATCACTCGAACCAACATGGCCGTGTGGCCGGGCACATCAAGGCACCGGTTCAGACGAACCACTTGGTTCTGCGAACGGGTGGCCATCTGAAAGCACAGAAATAAGCAAAGGCATTAGAATTTTCTAGGGGAAATCGGACAGCATAACGGCTGTAAATGCTCAGAAAAAGATTTGAGACATCCACAACAGTTTGCAATACCACTCAACAACATCATATCAAGGTTCTGATTCAACTGACAACATACTAAAAGTAGTAGAAACTGTACTGAGGCTTGTAACAACAATCCTATAAGCTACTACGGATTAGTAACACGTGAACCTGATAGAAAGAAGAGAGCCTAGTCCTTAACCCACGTAGAATGAGAAGAGAATGACTCAGATCAGAGGGCATAAGGTAAAGGAGTAAAAGAGCCTTACGTTCCCTCCCACAATCAATTCCCCTACATATAACTAAAGCATTTCTAGACTCGACATCGACCAGTTTGGCTCAACGAACCTACAGGCAGTCCGGCTCTGATGCCAACGCTGTCAGGACCCCGATTCCAAGTCACATCGATCTAGCCGGTAACACCTCATATCACATTGCGGCCTCACGCACGGTATCCCCACGGGTGTCGCCTTACCATGGCCCGGGACCGTTTGCGCCTTTTGGCTCACGTATATGATAGTGTCGCTAGCATCCATATGACAGAGAACCCGGGCCGACATGGCTAGTCGTGAACCCAAAGCGGCACAGACCTATGGAGACAGGCATACATGAATCACATCGAGCATGTCGGTCATCAGCGTGTGAATCCGGGCTGTAGCACTGGGCTAACAGGACTCCGGGGAACCCGGGCTGTAGCAGGCTAGGCAGGACTCCGGAAGTCACCGCGTGACATTTCCCCGAAGGGACAGACATAGGAACGAAGTGAAACACATGCCGGCCAGTCAAGTGTCCTGAGCAGTAGTGCTGGGCTAGCAGGACTCCGGTGAACCGGGCTGTAGCGGACTACTATGGCTCGAGGAGCACTAGACTACATTTCCCCATAAGAAAGGCTGCCAAGGATAAACAACTAGATTGTCGGATCCCACACATACCAAGCATTTCAATCATACACACAATATGCTCGATATGTGCAAATACAACATGGCATCACAACAAAACTCTACAACTCAAGTACTTTATTTAAAGGCTCCAAAGAGCCATACATAACATGTTCATACAGGTAGGGGTCACATGACCCGACACTCAAGTCATACAAGCATACAAGCACATGCGGAAGCAAATAGTCTGAGTACAGACACTAGAAAGAAAGAAGGCTTCTCGAAGCCTGTCTATCTACATAGGGCCCTCCATGGCCAGGATCACCACCTGGGTGGCAAGTTACTCATCGACGTCGAGGTCTACATAAAACCCATCGGAGGGGGCGGTGTTGTCGTCTGAAAACAGTAATTAAAGCAAACATGAGTACAAAGGTACTCAGCAAGTCTTACAACAGAACCTACTATACATGCTCATTCTCAAGAAGGTGGTGGAGTTATTGCAGCAAGCCAGCTTTGACTCTTGGCTAAGCTATCCTACGAGACACCACTAGTAAAATAGTTTTCGCACACGAGTCCACTAATCACCAACACAATACTCCACCGGGGATCCTCCCTCGTCATCCTACGAGAGGGCCATCCTCGGTACTCACACTTATCTTGAGTCTTTTAGTAGTATCCATTAACTTGTCTATGAACTGTATAGGCAACCAAGTAGTCCTTTACCGCGACGCGGCTATTCGAATAGTTTTATACCCTGCAGGGGTGTACTTCGTCACACATGTTTCCACACTTAGCGTCTGCACACGACATGTGCTCGGCAGACTTCAAGCGAAAGCCGACGTGGGTGTAGACCACGACCTGACTAACCGCACAAGTCTCTAGTCTAGGTTTATCGCCTATTCGGTTCCATCCGCAAGGAATCCGGCCGGGGTGTCCTCAACGGCCCCAAACGATGTGTGCAGGGTTCCCGAGACACCAAACGGGCGACTCGGTACACCGTGCCACGGTGTATCTACCGCATCATAGCCCACCCCTAGGGTCAGCGCTACGCACGGCCGCCAACACATAACCTACAACACCAGAAACTAGTTGCAACTCCTAGGACAGAGCACGAGAGGGGTCAGTAAGTCGAGCGGGTCATATTTCAGGGCCCAATGTGTGGTAGTAGCTGAATCTTAAATCACGCATACAGATCTCAGTTCTTATGGACGGCCTCAATGAAACAACCCACCATGTACTCCTACATGGCCTCTCATCGATACCTTTACCAAAACATGTTCAACACATCCCTCACATTACCGACATAATCATTTCACTCTAGCCCATCACCCGGATGAACCAGACCTGACACAACTCTAAGCATAGCAGGCATAGCAAGGTAGGAAACACATACATGGCTCAATCAACTCCTACACATGCTAGTGGGTTTCATCTAGTTACTGTGGCAATGACAGGTCATGCAGAGGATAAGGGTTCAACTACCGTAGCACACAGCAGTTTGAAACGTTGTTGTCTTAATGCAGTAAATGAGAGCAGAGGCGAGAACATGGGATTGTATCGATATGATCAATGGGGCTGCTTGCCTGATGGAGTGGTAGTAGGGTACTGCCCTTCAGTTGGATACTCGGAGATATCCTCGGAGGCAGAACCTACCACGAAGACACACAGATATAATCAACACATGGCAATATGCAACAATATGATGCATGCTATGACATGGCAAAATGATGTGTCCTGCCTAATGCAATGTGAAACAAGTTGAAATGGGTCCATTTGAATCAAAGATTCAAATGGAAGCTTAAGTTCTTATGCATAATAAGTGTATTAGCTTGTTTCACCTAAACAGCAAGGTTAAAGTGTTTTGTCATGCATGAAACCATTACAGATGGAAAGATTGAATTTTTCTGATCATTTTTCATATATAATTTGTTTGATTTGGAGCTATGGTTGATTTCTATGATTTTTAGAAGTTTTGGCTATTTTCTGGAATTTCCTATATAAGAATAAATCCAGAAAATAAATAACTGCGTCAGCACTGCGTCACTGTGACGTCAGCGAGTCAAAGGCCAGCCCAGGTCAAACCTGACGGCTGGGACCCACATGTCAGTGAAACAGCTAATTAACAGGGTTAAGTTAATACTAACTAAACTGTCAGTGGGGCCTGGGCCCGCATGTCAGTGACCTAAACTAACTAAAATTAGTTAGTGCTAACCCTAGGTTAATTAGCAGAGGGGGCCCACTTGTCATAGACTCAGGGGAGTCAACCTGGGCCCACCCAGTCAAAGTCAACAGGGTCAACCCGCTGGCCGTTGGTCCACGGCTCGACGCCGGCGATGATAGACGCGGCGGAGAGCGCCGGGTTTTTGCAGAGTCGACCAATTGGACTGCGGTTTGGTCCTATGCCGTTGCTGGGGCTCGACGCATCTGGTAGGCCAAGCGGAGAGCTGGGGTGGGTCGGAAAAGGCGCCGGCGACTTGTTTGGCGGCGGTCGGAGCTCGGCTTCGTGCGAGAGTGGCGCTAGAGCAAGCAGGCGAGCGCGTAGAGGGGCTAGGCGGCCTCCTGGAGGCACCAGGAGTACGAGGCGGTGCAAGGGCGCGGGTGGTTCGAGCTCGGGTCACGGCGGCGGGGGGGTTCGGTCACCGGCGAAGCGGCAGCTACGGCATGCAAACGAGAAAACGGAGAGGGGAGGAGGAGCAGCAGCTCACAGCGGTTGCAGCAGGCGTCGAAGCGGGCTCGGGGAAGCTCGGGAGGCGGCGAATCGTCGGCGACGATCTCCGGTGGCCGACGAGGGGAACGACAGCGGTGGCGGCGTTGCAGCGCGTCCGAGGCCTCGTGGCTCGTCGAGGAGGTCGAGGGAGATGCGGCGGAGCTCGTGACACGGTGGGGCGGCGCAGAGACGACGGTGGCTACGGCTACGGCGGTGAGACGGCGGGCTGTGTCGGCCATGGCTTCGGGGGAGCGAGGGAGAGAGCAGGGGGGAAGAGTGAGGTGTCCACGGGGTCGGGGCGGTGCCGGAGGCGCTTCGAGGCGTCGCGCTGGCGCAGGGCAGGCAGGCAGGGAGGTGGCGTGGCGAGCTGCGGCGGTCGCGGTGTCCCTCCTCTGCCTACTGGCAGAGGTAGGTGATGACTTGGCACAGGCCAGATGGGCCGGCCAGCCGGGTAAGTGTGCCTGCCTGGGCTTTCTCTCTCTCTCTGTTTTCTGGTTTTGTTTTTTCCTTTTCTTATTTTTCTTGTAAACTTTAGGCTTTACTAAAAATAGTTAGGCACTTACAAAAGTCCTGAAAAATAATTGTGGCTCTATTGGGATCATTCCTAATAGCCCTCACTTAAAATCTCAGAATTATTTGGGCAATTCCAAAATATTTTATAGCATTTAAATGCCCAAATTCAAATACTTATGATTTAATTCATAAAAATCCAGAATTGTCTAGAAAGAGTGCACCATTTTTTCCAGGGTTTTAGCTCAATCCAGAATGATTGAAACATTTTGTGAAGGGCATTTTTGGGTTCATGAACCAATTTTAGTAACCCTAGTTGGTTTAAGGGGGTGCTGGGGGTTCTGTTATCCATTTCATCTTTTCTGGGAAAATAACATGATGCAATCACTCTAATGCATGAACTTGCTAGGGTGTTAGGGTGTGACATCATCACACTAAAAATTTGAATCATGCACAACCCCGATGACAAGCCAAGCAAATGTTTCATACTTTTGATGTTCTCAAACTTTTTCAGTCTTCACGTAATACATGAGCGTGAGCCATGGATATAGCACTATAGGTGGAATAGAATGGTGGTTGTGGAGAAGACAAAAAGGAGAAGATAGTCTCACGTCAACTAGGCGTATCAACGGGCTATGAAGATGCCCATCAATAGATATCAATGTGAGTGAGTAGGGATTTCCATGCAACGGATGCACTAGAGCTATAAGTGTATGAAAACTCAAAAAGAAACTAAGTGGGTGTGCATCCAACTCGCTTGCTCACGAAGACCTAGGGCATTTTGAGGAAGCCCATCTGTCACACCCTAGCTAGTTCATGCATTAGAGTGTTGCATCATGTCTACTTTTCCAGAAAACTGAAATGGGGATGGCAGAACTCCCAGCACCCCCCTGGAAACAACTAGGGTTTACTAAAATTATTTTCAATGAACCTGAAATGCCCTTTTGAAAAGTCCACCCTTTTTGTTTTGGGTTAGAACCTCTAACAAAATGGGTTCGCATTTTTCTAGGACACCTAAGGTCATTGGATTAAATCATTACCTATTTGCATTTGGGCATTTAAATGCTGTAAAATATTTTAAATGCCCAAATAAGTCTGGAAATAAGTGTGGGCTGTTGGAAATAATCTAAACAGAGCCCCTGATTATTTTTAGGATTTTTGAAGATGTATAAGTATTTTTAATAAAGCCACACAGTTGCAGAAAAATAGAAAATAGAAATTAAAAGAGAGGGAGGGAACTTACCTGGCCGTAGCCCACTAGCAGGCCCACCTAGCCGGCCCAGTGAGCTGCTTGACTCGGCCAGGCAGGCAGGCAGGTGCCCGACGCCGGCACTAGCGCGCGCCACGCAGCTGGCCGCCGCCCTGCTTCCTCCCCTCGCCATTTCTACTGGCCTGGGTCGATCACCCACTCCTCCCCCGAGCTCGCAGACACACACACCTTCCTCCCCAGCTCCTCTCTCTCGCTCTCCCGATGACGACTGAGTGCACACGTCGCCGCCGCTCGCCGTTGCCGCGGCCTCCGCAGACGCCTCGCCCTCTCACCGTGTACGTTCGCTCTGCAGACGTCGACCACGTCGAGCAGGCCGATCCCCGAGCGCTCGCCCGCTCTGGAGTCGCCGCTGACTCCGTCTTCCCCAACTCTAGCCGCCGAGATCACCATCGCCACCCCGTTCAGCTCCGGCCCTCCCCGAGCCCGCTTCAACGCCTGCTGCGATCGCTGTGAGCCCTGCTCCGTCCTCCCCCTCTCCGTTGCCTCTTTCATGCACCATAGGCACCACACCAAGCTCACCCTCACCCGCACCCGCCTGTGCTCGTCGCCGACGTGACTCCGGCCACCCTTCGGCCACACCACCGTGTCTAACACACTCACCACACTCGCAGGAACTCGTAGAACCACTCCACGCGCCTCGTCGTGCCCCGTAGCCTCAGGTTTGACCTCACCCGAGCTCCGGCAGCCGCATAGCTTGTCGCCGGTGACGTTTCCGGCCACCCCAAGCTCCACCACTGCCACCAAACGACGCGGTTCGTTCCCAGCTATGCATAGATGGTCGCCGCCGTCCATTTGGTCGCCAGAGCACGAAACCAGCACTGCCCCGCCGCGTCTGGCCTCGCCGACGGCTAAACACCGGTGAGTTTGACCCTGTTTGACCTTGGTTGACCCTGTGTGGGCCCAGGTTGACTCCCTCCTGAGTCTATGACAAGTGGGGCCGCTCTACTAATTAACTTAGGTTAGCACTAACTAGATTTAGTTAGTTTAAATAGCTACTGACATGCGGGTCCCATTGGTTAGGTTTGACCTGGACCGGCTCCGTTGACCGCTGACGTCACCCCGACGCAATGCTGACGCGTTAATTCAATTACTGGAATTATTCTTATACAGGAAATTCTAGAAATTACTACAAACTTCAAAATTCATAACTTTTAATCTGTAACTCCAAATGCAAAGATTTATATATGAAATTTGATCAGAAAAATTCAATCTTTCCATCTGGAATGGTTTCATGCATGACAAAACACTTTAACCTTGCTGTTTAGGTGAAACAAGCTAATGCACTTATATGACTTAATAACATAAGCTTCCATTTGAACCTTTGATTCAAATAGGCTCAAACCAACTTGTTTCACAATGCATTAGCCAGGACACCTCATATTGCCATGTCATAGCATGCATCATATTGTTGCATATTGCCATGTGATGATTGTGTTATGTGGTGTCTTTTGTGGTAGGTTCTGCCTCCGAGGATACCTTCGATTATCCGACTGAAGGGAAGTACCCTACTACTACTCCATCAGGCAAGCAGCCCCATTGATCATATCGATACAATCCCATGTTCTCGCTCCTGCTCTCATTTACTGCATTAAGACAACAACGTTTCCAACTGTTGTGTGATGCGGTAGTTGAACCCTTATCCTCTGCATGATCTATCATTGCCACAGTAACTAGATGAAACCCACTAGCATGTGTAGGAGTTGATTGAGCCATGTATGTGTTTCCTACCTTGCTATGCCTTCTATGCTTAGAGTTGTGTCAGGTCTGGTTCATCTGGGTGATGGGCTAGAGTGAAATGATTACGTCGGTAATGTGAGGGATGTGTTGAACATGATTTGGTAAAGGTATCGATGAGAGGCCATGTAGGAGTACATGGTGGGTTGTTTCATTGAGGTCGTCCTTAAGAACTGAGATCTATATGTGTGATTTAAGAATTAGTTACTACCATGCATTGGGATCCTTAATTGACCCTCTCGGCTTCTTAACCACCCTAGTACTTTGTCCAGGAGTTGCAACTAGTTTCTGGTGTTTATAGGTTATGTGTTGGCGGCCGTGCGTAGAGCTGACCCTAGGGGTGGGCTATGATGCGGTAGATACACTGTGGCCGGGTATGTCGGGAGCCCGTTTGGCGTCTCGGGACCCTGTACACATCGTTCGGGGCCGTATGTGGAAACCTCGGCCGGACTCCCTGCGGATGGAACCTGGATAGGCGATAAACCTGGACTGGAGACTTGAGTGTTTGGGTAGGCCGTGGCCGACACCCTTGTTGGGCTTCCGCTTGAAGGTTGCCGAGTACATGTCGTGTAAACGACGATAAGTGGTGAGAGCGTGTATGAAGAAGTATACCCCTCCAGGGTTAACATCATCTATTCGAATAGCCGCGTCCGCGGTAAAGGACTACATGGTTGCCTATACAGTTCATAGACAAGTTAATGGTTACTACTAAAAGACTCAAGATAAGTGTGAGTACCGTGGATGGCCCTCTCGTAGTATGACGAGGGAGAATCCACGGTGGAGTATTGTGTTGGTGATTAGTGGACTCGTGTGCGAAAACTATTTTTACAAGCAGTGTCTCGTAGGATAGCTTAACCAAGAGTCAAAGCTGGCTTGCTGCAATAACTCCACCACCTTCTTGAGAATGAGCATGTATAGTAGGATCTGTTGTAAGACTTGCTGAGTACCTTTGTACTCATGTTGCTTTAATTACTGTTTTCAGACGACAACACCGCCCCTTCCGACGGGTTTTACATAGACCTCGACGTCAATGAGTGACTTGCCACCCAGGTGGTGATTCCGAGCCATGGAGGGCCCTATGTAGATAGACAGGCTTCGTCAAACCTTCTTTCTTTCTAGTGTCTGTACTCAGACTAGTTTGCTTCCGCATGTGCTTGTATGCTTGACTTGAGTGTCGGGTCATGTGACCCCTACCTGTATGAACATGTTATGTATGGCTCTCTGGAGCTTTTAAATAAAGTACTTTGAGTTGTAGAGTTTTGTTGTGATGCCATGTTGTATTTAGACATATCGAGCATATTGTGTGTATGATTGAAATGCTTGGTATGTGTGGGATCCAACAATCTAGTTGTTTATCCTTGGCAGCCTCTCTTATGAGGAAACATAGTCTAGTGCTTCCATGAGCCATAGTAGTCCGCTACAGCCCGGTTCATCAGAGTCCTGCTAGCCCAGCACTACTGCTCAGGACACTTGACTGACTGGCATGTGTTTCACTTCATTCCTGTGTCTGTCCCTTCGGGGAAATGTCACGCGGTGACATCCGGAGTCCTTCCTAGCCTGCTACAGCCCAGATTCCTGGAGTCCTGTTAGCCCAGTGCTACAGCCCGGATTCACACGCTGCTGACCGACATGCTCGATGTGATCCATGTATGCCTGTCCCCATAGGTTAGTGCCGCTTTGGGTTCACGACTAGCCATGTCGGCCCGGGTTCTCTGACATATGGATGCTAGCGACACTATCATATACGTGAGCCAAAAGGCACAAACGTTCCCGGGCCATGGTAAGGCGACACCCGTGGGAATACCGTGTGTGAGGCCGCAAAGTGATATGAGGTGTTACCAGCTAGATCGATGTGACTTGGAATCGGGGTCCTGACAGTGTTGGCATCAGAGCCGGACTGCCTGTAGGTTCGTTGAGCCAAACTGGTCGATGTCGAGTCTAGAAATGCTTTAGTTATATGTAGGGGAATTGATTGTGGGAGGGAACATAAGACTCTTTTACTCCTTTACCTTATGCCCTCTGATCTGAGTCATTATCTTCTCATTCTACGCGGGTTAAGGACTAGGCTCTCTTCTCTCTATCAGGTTCACGTGTTACTAATCCGTAGTAACTTATAGGATTTCGGGTTCAAGCCTCAGTTCAGTTTCTACTACTTTTAGTATGTTTTCAGTTGAACCAGAACCTTGATATGATGTTGTTGAGTGGTTTTGCCAACTGTTGTGAATGTCTCAAATCTTTTTCTGAGCATTTACAGCCATTATGCTGTCCGATTCCTCCTAGAAAATACTAATGCCCTTGCATTATTTCGTGCTTTCAGATGGCCACCCGTTCGCAAAATCAAGTGGTTCGTTTGACCCGGTACCTTGATGTACCTGGTCACACGGCCATGCTGGTCCGGGTGATGGTTGAGACAGGCTATCGATGGTATCGTGAGTATCACTACAAAAAAATACACTTCCCTGATGATACGTGTTTGTCACAGTAGGTCGCGTTTTTTGTCATGCATGTACATCCATGACAAATTTATGACAGAATCAAGATAGTCATACCTGTGCTGTCGTAGAAGTTTTCCATGACATTACCAAAATTATCATCATAGAAGTGTCCACTTCCATGACGATAAATCGCGCGTCACAGAAGTGCTTTCGTCAAGGGTGACCGACACGTGGCATCCACTGTAACGGAACGCCGTTAAGCTATCAGGTCGGGTTTTGGATCCGATAACCCGTTAACAGCCCCGACCAATGGGAAATTTCCACATGTAAAATTCTTATTGGCCAGACGAAACACGTGTCAGCTCGTCAGTGGGTCAGATAGGCGCCTATGATATGTCGACACATGGCACGGCCCAACAGTGGCCCATTTAGCTTACAAAGCCGGCCCGTTTGACTTGGTCAAAAGTTAATGAGCTGGCCCATGAAAAGCCTGTTAACGGTCTCTTCGCAAATAGCCCATTTTACGTCCCGTTATCTCACGGCCCGTTAGGCCCTAAAGGAAATCGGCCCAACAACGTCATGTGGGCCGTCGAATATAATACCAGCCCATTTCACTTTTGGCCCATGTATGGCCCACGATGTCCTTTGCCCATATGAGGCCTTCGTATCTTTCGGCGCATTACAGGCCCACGGTGACTCTAGCCCATAATGAACAGTAATTTTCTTTATACCCGTTAACGGCCCGTGATTTACATGGGTCGTTTCTAGCCCGTGTTAGCTTTCGGCCTATTGACGGTCCATACGTTCTTGGGCTCCTTTTTGGCGCTCGATTACTGGGCCAAATTCGGTCCATGGCAAGAGTCGGCCCATTACTGGCATGTTCCACTAATGGGCCAAATTCGGCCCATGGCAAGAGTCGGCCCGTTATTGGCCTGTTACCCTAATGGGCCAAATTCGGCCCATGGCAAGAGTCGGCCCGTTTCTGGCCTGTTAACCCGTTGCGCCGTTTCCAGCCCGTCCTATATTCTGGCCCATTAACGACCCGTTATGCCTGTGAAAGAATTAAGTCTTTGCTGTCCTACGGCCTGTTACCGTGCTGGGACGATACCAATTACGCCCGATTATGGCCCATGTAGACCCATTTATCCGACGGCCCGAGGCCCACCGATTACAGGCCCATTTATCGACGGCCCGTGGGAGACCCATGGATCCTACGGCCTGTATATGGCCCATGGTAGTTGCGGCCACTAGCAAACCAGGGAAAAAGAAGACTAGGAAATAAATAAGGCCGAAACTAACGCTAGGCTATTAAGGCGATTGCACGGATTACATCCACTCAGCATCAAAGATCGCCACCAGTGCAAATATAGGGAACACCCTCACTATACAAAAATGGCTTGCTGTTTTCTTCAGGCGGTGGCTGCACGTTAAGAATAAACTTTGTATCGCACCAAAACAAATTACAACTATATAACAAAAGGAAGTTTGGCATAAAACTTAACAGTCTAGCAGATAAATGCACCACCAGAAGTTTAGAAGCTCAGTTCATTTGACCTGACTGTTATGTTTTCATGCTGTATTGTCCGATGGAGCACCATAACCCTCGCCTTCCATTCCCCTAGGCTCCTCAACAACATAGCAAATGTCTGATAGTCTGGTTTCAAAACCATGCATATCTTGATGACATTGAGCAATGTTTCTCCTTGTTTCACAAAGGGTCTCTGTTAGGGAATGGACTTGTGTCTAGAGCGCAGATACAACTTTGCTTTCAGCTTGCGTATCTTGATCATGAGGCAGTTTGGACGATATTGCCTTAACAACCAACCCAGTATTACGCAGGAACGTGCTTTTGGCACTGTTAGTGGACAGGTATTGACCCACTGCAGCAAGAGCTGACATTGCGGTTATAGTTGCCTCGCCACCTTCAGAAGGTGGCGGTTCCACCATTTTTTCTATAGCTCGCTGAAAAGTTGAGGTTTTACATTAGTAGTACCAGAACAGAAGATATTAAGGAGGCAGCAAAACCAAACAAAATAGTTGTGGTCTATATACAGAACTTATTCTGGTGAACCCATGTAAAATATTAGTTGTATTTTATTGCAAAGTACATAATAAAACCAGGTTCCAAACATATGACCATGTACCATCGCTAATCTATTGTCTATTTCTTCACATTGCATTGAGGGCTAAGGATAAAGGGATGAAGTTTATAATACGGTAAGCATAGTATGATGTCATTCATATCACAAAACAACTGAGAACAGACAAACAGGCAATTGTAACATTGTGTGGGCAAGTCCAGCACGGAACTAGATTACGGGTCAAGATCAAAGGAACATCACTCCTCTCTTTTAAACCTTGTAAGGTGCAATGATACGCTAAGACAATTGTGTATAAAATTGAAAAGAGTAATAGACATTGGCTGCAAACCATGCAGTTCAAGGCACAAGTCAGAGTAAGTAGTAGTTAAAAGGCATGAGGATTAAGGACTTACAACAGCAGCTTTGACTGGTGTAGTCATGCCCTTCTTCTTGTTGGTGTGACAGTCCTTGAAGATTTCCATAGCATTTGGTTCAGGTACTTTTTGGTCCTTGCGGGCTTTACTCTGCATTTGGAACAAGTCAATATAGATCTGATAATATGGTACAACAAAAAGAGTGAAACATCAGCTAATTACAAGAGCCTCGCAGTGTGCAATATAGCTACGAGATCCTATCGTCTGTTGGAATTTCACTTTCGTACGGTTGGCCTTGTTCTTTGAACAGTTCACCTACAAGAAGATATATTTGTCTGGCACATGCGTAAATAGGAATTCAACATGTGATCTGATGACATATATATAATGTACCTGATACTTCAGATCGGACCAGTTTAATGAGGCCTCTCCAGTCTTCATCAGATATATTTTCCACTGGAGATGTTTGGGCAAGTTCACTGTTAGCCTTGCCTTCAAAGTGAGTTTTCCTCAAGTTATACCGATACTGTCGCAGAGCAGACTTGAAAACATGGGTGCAAGCTTGTCTGGTTGCATCATCTTGGCTATCCAACTTGAACCTCATCTGTTGAAAATTATGGGAGTCTCATTATCAGCAACCTAGAAAGTATTGGACAGAGCAAGATGATATTACTAGTTTCCATACATAACCATACTTACAAATAAATGGTCGAGGAAGATGGTGAACTGGGTTTCGTCTTTTTCATTCCTGTACTGAATCCATGTTGGGAGGATATGTACATGACACCTAACAGCAACCGTTGCCTCTGATACTAACTTGGTTGACTCTGTAGCATCACGTGGCCTTTTTAAACCTGCCTCAAAACGGATCTCCATTCTTCCTCCTCTAGATTTAGTTAATCTATCGAGCATTATCCCTGATGTTTGTTTCCTCTTGCGCCTAGGTGCTAGTCCAACAACAAACATAGGAAGTGTTAGTGTACAGCAAACTGTGAGACTACATATAAAGAAGCATGCAACTATAACTTGACTCCAGCAACTACCTTCTTGCTGTTGAAGCTCACAAGGTTCATCTGATATTGCCAACTCGTCTTGTGTCAAGAGTGCTTGGGAAGTAGTGTCAGGTGGCAAGGGAGCTTGGGAACGTGCTGCTAGCTCAGTTGACGCATGAGTACGTCGTGCAGCTGGCAGTACTGTGGTAGCTGTTGCAAGAATTAGGGCTGTCTCTGCTTGTTTGGTGGCAGCTATTTGTTTCTGTTTGTCTTTTTTTGCAACTCGTGTAGCATGGGATGCCGTGTTTGTAGAATTTTTTGCTGGACTTTGACCTTCTATTGCACCATCAGTACCAGCAGAATCTGCAGGATTCATCCACTTCTCATTCCCTGCCATTCTGTGTTTCTTCCTCTTTCTCTGTGCCATGTTAAGTCAAGCCGACAAGAAAAATGAATAACAATTTAGTTCTTCAGAACATATTGATGCGTGATGCAGACGAACTGAACTTTGATGTTAGACAACCACATGATAGGAGGATGTAATATGTATGAAAAACAGGATGGAAGAGATAACCAAATTAGAAGCAATGCAATGGAAGGTAGACACCATATGAAAGATGCTACAAATATCACTCTGCCAAGTTAACAGTGTCTCATCATAAATGGCGTTTAAACAAATGTGAAGCAGTACAAGAAATAAATCATATGCAAGATGCAAACAACATCACACTATCATGTTAGAGGTCTCTCGTCATTAGTGCCATTGCATATTCACAACATTGCATATTCACAGCTTATGATGTGTAAACTAAGGAGAAGGCATTTCAACAAATTAGAAGCAATGAAAGCTAGACACCATATGAAAGATGTAACGAATATCACTCTACCAAGTTAAAACCGTCTCTTCATAAGTGCCATTTCAACAAATTAGTAATACAAGCCAGAAAAGAATGTGAGATATAACCTATATCACACTCCGAAGTCAAACGTGTCTTATGATAAGTGATTGTTGCAGGTTACACAACAGTAGTAATTTTATGTAAGAACATGGTGTGATAGACAGATATTGTATGTTCTAGAAACATGAACACGTGTCTTATTCAAGTATAATGTGTAAAGTAAGCAGATGGAATTGAACAAAATTAGAAGCAATACAAGCTAGACATCACACATAACATGCAACCACATATAACAGTGCCAAGATAGAGGGAGCACCGGTGATGCTGCACTAGGGGAGACATGCTCATCATAAACACAGCTATGTTGAGTGTCTATGCATGTTTTGTCTTGGAAATCATCTTGGGGGTGTGGAGGAGTAGAAACTGTAGAGGCCCTTGTTCAAAAGGAGCACCTTTATCCGCTGCCTTGCTAACTTCCTTCCGCTTTATTGATTTTGAATTGTCAAGTAAAACCGACAAGAAAAAGCAATAAAATTCTCTCTTCAGAACTCATTCATGCATGATACTGACAATCACTACTTTGATGTAAGGCAAACACATGATACCAGGATGGAATATGTATGAAAAACAGGACGGCATGGCATGTTCACAACTATTTGTGTAAACTAAGCAGAAACCATTCCAGCAAATAAGAAGCAATGCAAGCTAGACACCACATGAAAGATGCAACCAATATGACTCTGCCAAGTTAAAAGCGTCCCATCATAAATGGAATTTCAACAAATTAGAAGCAGCGCATGCTATAAATCATATGAAAGATGCAACTAATATCACACTGCATATACTAAAGGAGTCTCGTCATGTTGATTGATGCGGGATACAAAAAACAATAGTTTTATGTAAGGACATGCTTAATAGACAGATGTACTATGTACTAAATACAGGAATGCATGTCACATTAACAGGTATAATGTATAAGCTAAGTAGACTAGCACATGCAGTTTAACCAGATTGGAAGAATTACAATCTAGACACCATATGCAACATGCAACCACATGTCACGCTGCCAAGTTAGAGCAAGCACCTGCGATGCTAGTGTAGGGGAAATGTTGTAATCAACTATAGAGCGACGCTCACTATCTTCATCTAGCATTTCTGTTTCTTGAGAATCATGTCGGGAGGCTGATGCTGCATTCTTTAAATGAGGAGTAGTCCCCTTGCCTGCATGCCTCGTCATAAGTGATTGATGAGGGATACACAAGAACATTAGTTTGATGTAAGAACATGGTTAATACACAGATGTACTAGTATGTACCAAAAACAGAAAGGCATGTCATATTCAAAGGTATAATGTGTAAGCTAAGCAGATGCAATTTAACCAAATTGGAAGCAATACAAGCTAGACATCCGGCTGGAGTGGTGAGCATGATCATCTAGGACCTGAGAGCCTGGTGGGAGGCGGGCTGCTTCGCCACCATCGCAGCTTTTTAGTTGGCTTCCAGGTGATGCCTATCTTTGCTAGGCTTGTCACTGGCTCGGCCAGTGCCCTGACTAGCTATTTCTCTTCTGGTGCTCACGGGATGGTGGTTCATGTAAAAAAATATCTTTCTTTATCTTACCGACTTCGGCCTTTCGAATACAAGCTAGACATCATATGGAACATGCAACCACATATGACACCGCGAAGTTAAAGCAAGCACCTGGGATGGTGGTTCATTGCGAGCGAGGTCATCAACTCCAGAGCTACGTTCCCCGTCTCCATCTGCTAACACTACACCCTTTAAAGCATTGAAACGTGTCTTGCCTAGCCGCACACCAAACTGGAGCGACTTCTCTCTTTTCTTTTTGGCTTCTCTCATGGCAGCAGAGTCTGAAATACCCTTGCATAAAAACACAACAATGAGAGTAAGGGTGAAGTGTGTGCAAAACTAGTGCACTGTAAAAGTAGCAGATAACAGGTGGTTGAAAAATAAATGACAGGAGACATATGATAGCTCTACAACATTGCATGGCAAACAAAATTAGATTCTACTCTGTATGATTTTGTAATATATAAGCACAGGAAATGCAGGTACTACTCCTGCACACCACCACATGTGGTCATATCTAAGATAACAGTCGACTGAAAATAAATAGGTCAGTCGATTTTTTAAATGAACCGTCCGATCTATAAGGAACGGGCAGATGGCCTTCGTCTACCTCCCGCCAGTCATTGTTGACAATCTTTCTCGAACCACCAGTGACCACCGACCCAGACCCCTGCCTCTGCCGCCCCGCCCTCCCATCGACCTCACACCACCGCAGTGCTTGGCAGCGCCCCCAGGCCATCCCTTTAATCCCGGCCGACCTCCAGATCGGGCGCCAGTAGCTCTAGGCCGCACACGCCCCTAAGATAAACACCAAGGCGCTGCTTCCCCGGCGTAATAGGCGTACTAGCTCCTGTTATGCCAGGGAATGCTTCCGTTAATTGGGAATCAAGTGGCCAGAAATTGAAATTCAGGGGGGCGACGGACCTCTAGCTAAGGTGAAATAGTATATGAGGAGAAACCTTGTGCATTGCGAGTTACTAGGAACATCTAGTATCAAGAAGAAGCGGTCAACTAGTGTCTTCTGTGGGATGAATACCGTGCAAGCAGAGACGTAAGATTTGCATGAATAAGGGAAGAGGAGTACCTTTTTTGGTTGCCGGTGTGGTCACCTCCACAAGTCGCGCCGATTTTCTTCTTTTACCGAGGAAACCGATGTTCTGGAGGGTGCAGGCTTGGACAAACCCATGGCCAAATTGTTGACTGTGTTGCCGTGGCTGTATGTCGGTAGAGGGGAAGCAGATCCGAGGCAGCAAAGGACGGCGTAGCAGGAACAGCTCCGGTGCGGTGGAGGGTGGCGAAGTTGGAGCGGCAACGGTGAGGCGCAGGACGGCGTGGTTGAACTGGCTCGAATACGGACGGCTCGGCCTCGGCTTCAACTACTAGCCGTGGAGGGCGTTGCAGTTGAGGTTGTGGTGGACGACGACGTCGGGGTATCGGCTCCGGCGTGATGGAGGAGGGCGGCGGTTGATGGGTGGGATGGGGTGGCGGACGGAGGACGCCGGGGTTTCACGGCTGGTGGAGAGGTAGTTTTGGCGCCCACGGAGTACGAATGGGGAATCAGACGGGTGGGGGGAACCATGTTTCGGTCTGGGACGTGCTTGTTTTTGGCTTTTTTGAACAGAAGATGGAACACGCTTGTTTGAAATTTGGGGAAAGTACAAACTTTGCCCCCTCTTAAATTTTGGACCTACTGCGGGTCGGGGGTAAGATGGTAATCCCAGGTGTCCCAAATAGTGGGCGGGAGCGATTTCGGCCGCGCTCATGTGTGCTTAGGCGGCCATTGTGTATGAATGTTTTTTGGATGCGGTTGCGTGGCGTCAAGATGAAGCTACAAACCTACCCCGGTTTAGACCTTTGGACGTCGGGCCGGTAGGTTTCACGGGTCGGAGTTATTAGAAAAGTAATTTCCTTGTACTACCAAACATTGGTCTCACGCGGATTCGGGCGAGTAGAGGCTCTTTTGGCGCTTCATTCGAAATTTTGAAACACAAGCATTCACGTTTAGAGTACTCTTGAACTATGAGGATTGACCTAAATATACAACGTTATATTTGACCTTGTATGTTTGAAAACCTCATTAAATTATCCGCTTCTTTTTGAAATTTTGACACTTGAAAATCCTATAACTACGATTATTTTGGAATGGAGGAGCTAAATTTGAATATATTTTGTACACGACTACATATGCTATTATGTACAAAATCAGAGCAAAGATTGGTGGCCCCATAATTTAGGTATAGTTTACAAATGCCATGATATCAAATTCAAATAATTGAATGGACTTCATGTTGAATTCGATTTTTTTAAAACCACCTTAAGTTGAATTCAAATGTATGCTAGTTCATAGGTAGTAGCTATTTATAATGTCCATTGTGTAACTTTCATATGTATAATGTGCTTTACACACACAACATGAACTATACTCATGTTTATATTCGATTGCTAAAGCAAAGCATTGTCTGGAGTTCAAAATACTAACTGTGTGGATCAAATGTGTCAAATAATAACATAGACATGCTCAAATTCGATAGAATCTAGATGTCTGATGGATCAATGACCGCTCCTTATGCGAATTGCAAATATCATGATCCCATCCTAATATTTGGATACAATTTATATCTTTAATCAATGTGTAGAGCAGTCTTTTATGTGTAGTTTCACTCTCCATTGGTGGTCTCTCACACATGCTCACACACTCTCTCCCGAGGTGTCTTTCTCGCACACATGCTCTAGATATAACCCTACCTCCCTCTCATAGGCACTCTTCCTCTCGCAAACATACACACACAATCCTCATCGACCCTTTCTATATACATGGACATGCCTACATGTCCCATGTACGCACATTATCTTTATGCCTGTCTCTCACGCATTGTCTCACACCTCTCTTCCTAATCGACGAGTATGATTCTAGCAGAGCATTCTGTAGGATGCCCCTTAAAGTTAGGTTGGATGAATAGTAATATCAGAGATAAAGGGGTTACCTTAGTCCGAGAACCTAGGGTTACAAATCCTAGCCGGCTTTGTCAGTGGACACAGAGTCCTTCACAATTCTGCTATCTTTGTCTTGTACGAATAGTCATCCATGGGTCTTCCTAAATGCGTCACGGGCCGACCAATGTGGCGCAGGACGGAACAGAACGAAGGGCCTCACCATGACCCATCGGACCTCATGCGGTGACACACCCTCTGCCCCCACGTCTCATTATCTTCTCACACCCACACATACCAACACAAACACCACACACACAGAAAATTTCTCCTGGTGCCTCTATTCCCTCCCCCTTGCATATACACACTCAAGGGAATGGAATCTCTTGTCATGACGTCATATTCGTCTCTCTCTCTAGACCACTCTCATTTCTCGTGCTATCTCTCCCACACCCCCCCATCGGCCCCTCTATCCATGCCTCTCTCAAATACGTAATACACACACATACCTCTCTAGGCCCCGCCAAATGCATCAACTACACATTCACACATGTTACATCATGTACCCCATTGATCTAAAAAGCCCTCTCTTCACGTTTATTTTGCATACAACATTCCTTTTGAATAAAGTGTGGCCAAAAAACTATTTTAGAGTTTCTACATATATACAACATTACAAAGTTATATGGAGGAGTACGAACGCTAATTTGCATTGCATGGTGCCCACAATGATATTTATTCCGCACTGTGAATTTGTATATTTTTATACTATATGCAAAGTTAGTCATAATAAAGATAAACAAAGAGCATCTCTCTCTGCATCACATACCCCCCCTATACGCCCCTTTCACGTATGCACACAAAACTATCTCCAGGTCCTCTAAAAGTAAGCCCCAGAAAATTCACGCATGTTTCATCTTTCTCTCGCGATATATGCAATGACGATCATTGTATTTGAAGCGAAAGCACGATACGTACATTGGACTTCAGAATCCACTCATTACGGTCACCATTTATGTTTAGTGTTTATTATGCAGTCACGGGCTCACTGTACAACTCTGTATTTGCTCATGACATGACTAGTTGACCAGTTAAACGCTCCACGTGGCACCTCTAGTGTTGCATCACATTATCTCACTACCATCGTGCCCACCTGTCGACTTGTATCTACTCTACATCTACACTCTTATAAAATACATAAAATACACTCTTATAAAAACAGAGTTGGTGATGATGGTGTGCCTGCCATCCTACAATATAGGCTGTCCGATTTATATCTGACGTATAGGAAAGAAACTATGGCAATTTTGCAAAAAGGTACCCACACACCTCTCCACATTTGCAAATAAGGCCTTCCCTCGTTCATCCTTTTCTCTCACAAGATAAACAAGTCATACAAATGCATCTTGATGTTACATGCAACGCACAGGCATTTTGCTAGTAAGAATGAAAACAAACGACAAAAAAATAGTTGGACGGTGGTTCGAAGTCATGACCGCGGGCACATCGGACAAGGTGGCCTTGTATTGGTATACTGAGTCGTCTGTTTTAACACATAGGAGCTGGTGTGGTGATTATACACACACGCACGCATGCACACGAACTGCATCCACGCAACACTCACACAAACACATGCACCCACACACGCACGCAACACTCACACGTACACACGCAGCCACGCACGCACGCAACACTCACACGCACACACGCACGCATGCATGCACACACTAGTACACCACACGACCAACACACACTCTCACGCTCAAGTGCTCAACCTACACATGCATGCGCACACATCAGGCCCTGACAGACACATACACAACCAGGTGATTCCTACGCATGGCTTGGAGCCTTGTCGCGCCTGCGTAAATTTGTGTTTATCTGACCTTTTGCCTATGCGAACTGACAGGTGGGACCCACAATGAACGTGGTCAATTTAACTAGTCAACATGGCGCCACGCAGACTATTTGGCCGGTCAACAGAGTGCAATCCGATGTTGAGCTGTGAGCAAGTGACCGTATAATCACCACAAAACGTATGTAGTGACCGTAATCAGCTTATTCTGAAGTTCGGTGACCGTATTACGCTTTTCTCTCTGTAGGCCCTCCAAAACTACATCTCTACACGTTCTCGCATGTTACATCTAACAACTATGCAATACAGCACTACTACTACACTCTAACACAATAAATCATATGTGTTTTTAGTTTTACTAGATATCATATTGTTACTTATAAATATTCAGTTTGCACACATTAAAATTGCCTTTGAAATGTATGGCCAGTATCATCTACCGCGCGGGAAAAATCCCGCCCTTTCCTGTTTAATCGGGTTTGTATCGATGGATCGTGCGAAACGGCAAAACTATAGTACTATACAGTACAAGTGACAGTTCACTGGGCCGTCGTGTCATCTACTCCTCCGTCGTAAGAGTGGAGCGCTCGCTTTCATAAATCTTCTAGTCCCTTTCGCCGACATGTGGGACATCAAGCTATCGGGTCCACGTGCCATACCGGAATACAGTGCAGAGCAGTCGGGGTGAAGCACCCCAGTCATGGCGCCGGCGTAGTAATGAGCAATGAGGCATCAAATCACAAAGTTGCACCTTTCCCGCAGTTAAGTTGGAGGGACGAAGCAACCATCATTTCACTCATTGCTGAATCCGCTTCTCCCTCATCTTCTTCAACTTAACCACGTGTTGCTTCTGCCGTTGTTCTGCCTCATGTGGGACGCGGATCGGCTTGGTAAAGCACTAACACGTGAGACTGCATGTTAGCAAACCTCCAGGACAACGTCCTCCGAAAATAAGAAGCCTAATCCTAGACTTATAAAGGGCTACGTAGCTGCTACGTATACTTTCCATCTAATCTATATATGCCCCCTGATTTTTAGGTGGGGTGGGCCTAATCCTCTCCTTTAATCCAATCAAATAGTCCCACATCACATCAGTTCGTAACTTTACGTAAACCATTACGTGGATGTAGCATTGCTCAAATAAGAAACCTCCCCCACCATCCGCGCGGCAAAATCACCTCCTTTTTACTAATCTCGATTCTATAATTTTTTAGATCAATATAATTGAGATTTGTATAGATAGCACACAGGAGCAAAACCAAGTGGTACGGTTAAGGGCATCCACAATGTGTAGCCAAATGTGAAAATAGCTTTTGGCATCGTGGGAACCATTGTGGACGGTGTTGCCAAAGCCAAAAGGATGGAACCAAAGCTCCCTGATTGATTGATTGAAGGAATAGAAAAATGCAACGTCTCTCCTATTTCTCCCATGCTTGGACGCATGTAGTACAGTATAGAGCACAGAGTCTACTCCCTGTCCCTTCTATCACAAATCACAAAGCAGTGAGGCGTCAAATCACAAAAGCACGGACGAAGCAACCATCATTTCACTCTTCGCTGACTCTGCTCCTCCATCGTCTTCTTCGAGAAGCCATCTCACCGCATTAGTTACTCCTAGTAGTACTAGTAAAGGACTTCCTGGATGCAAATAAGGCGGTTGTCTCGGCTTGCAGGCGGCACTTGCGAATGACTTACCGTGGTCTCCCTCAATGGTGTTCTCCGTCGAACGCACTTCGCCAAACCACCCAAAAAAATATCGTCGACGTCACCGCAATGGGGAAGGAAGTCAAATATAGTTACTACCTCCATTTTTTTGTACACAAGGCCAGTATATCAAAATTACAATTTGCAAAGGGCCACTAACACTAATCGAGGCAAAATTGATGGGGTAGCAACCAAGGACATTAATATCCCCTGCATGCATGCGGAAGTGAGAAGGTTGGTTTGCATGGCGCTGCATTAATCAAGCAATGAGGAGTGAGATGGTTAGCTCTTTGGTCTTTGGAGAAAAAAATACGCATTAATTGACACGTGAAACGAGGATTTGTATCGATTAAATCCCGCGAAGGAAAACCCAGCCTTTCTTTTTTAACACTAGTACTCCTAGTACGTACGTACTTATCCTGTTTGGGTCTAGGCCTTGCATTGCCAAACTTCGCCACACATTTTTGCCAAGCTTGCCTAAATTTTTCAAAATGAGAAGGAGGTATACTTGCGCACGGCTATCGCGGTCGCACCGCACCCTCACACGGTCGCTCCTGCACGCCGCGGTCGCACCGCACCCTCACACAGTCGCTCCTGCATGCCGCAAACCCAACCAAGGGAACGCACCCTCACTGACACGTGTTGTCGCATGTGAACAGACCAAACTCAGCCATCCTATCGCTGACACATAATTTTCGTTGATAGAGTATGTTTATCCAACCGCATGTTGGGGAGTATCTGTATGGCCCGTGCGGTTGTCTGTTGGGGAAGAAGAAGAGGTGAGGAAGAAGGAAAGAAGGGTTAGGAGACGTAGGATATTCATCCAACCGCCTGAAATTGTAGACTGGCCCAAGTCAGGCGACTTGCATAAGAAATAT
This sequence comes from Triticum urartu, assembly GCF_003073215.2. Classification (NCBI taxonomy): domain Eukaryota; kingdom Viridiplantae; phylum Streptophyta; class Magnoliopsida; order Poales; family Poaceae; genus Triticum; species Triticum urartu. Next base: position 110,398,962 of record NC_053022.1, read on the forward strand.
ATGTTTTTACACAGCAAAAGATCCATAAAAACAACAACATAAAGAATCGACCTCGCGGAAAGATCCCTAAACTATCACTGCTCGCGGAAAGAGACGACCTCGTCGTCTTTGGCTGCCGGCGCGAACCAGCCGTCGCTGCCGACGTGTGTCTCCGCACCATGGTTGTCCTCGGCCTCCAGCTACTCGTTCAAGCGGAGCGTGCGGGCGCTCTACACGGACGAGAGCACAGCCCGGTTCAAGTCGAGGACGTCCGGTTCTGCCTGCAGGAGGGCCTCGATGGGCATCCGCGCGCTCCGTGTCGAGTCGAGCCTCCGCCGCCCGGTTCAAGTCCAGGACGTCCCGTTCCGCCTGCAGGAGGGCGTCGATGAGAGCGGCATCCGCGTGCTCTACGTCGACTCGAGCCTCTGCCGCCCGGTTCAAGTCCAGGACGTCTGGTTCCGCCTGCAGGAGGGCCTCGATGGCAGCGGCATCCGCGCGCTCCGCCTCAAGTTGAGCCTCCGCCGTCCGGTTCACATCCACGACATTCGGTTCCGCCTGCAGGAGAGACTCGATGGCAGCGGCATGCGCGCGCTCCGCGTCGAGTTGAGCCTCTGCCTCCCGGTCCTCATTTAGTATCGCCATGTTGAACTGCTAGTCCGCCTGCACCATGGGGGACTCGAACGCCGGCACGAAGTCGACGTCCATTGTCTCATACCCATCAGGGGCCGTCTGCGCCGCAACCTCCGCCATGAACATTGGATCGGCTTCCTCCTCCTCGTAGCTTGGCTCTAGAGAACTCGGGGATTGGCCCGCCGCAAAGAGAGCTTGGGAACGGAGGTCTGTGGTGCCGACCACCGCCGCGATTTCTGCGCGGCACTCCGGCGTCAGCATCTTGTAGTAAGTGATCTTGCGGCGCACCATGGCTTTCCAACGAACTAGGGGACGCTTGATGCGGGCTAGGGGACCGAAAGGTGGGGGAATGGGCTGGAGATTTGGTGTGGTTTTAGGGCAGTGGCTGGCGTAGGCCGAGCAGCGAAGGTTCTGGTGTGAATAGTGGTTCCGGTGACGACTGGTCAATCGGTTTTGACTGTACATCGCTCTTGTCGCGTTCGCGTTGCAGCCCGGCATGCTGGACCCTCCACGTCGCTCACCGAATGGAACGTGCTTCGTCTTGCGTTTTCACTCGCTTGTGGGACCACAGTTGAGACCAAACCGACGTCCCTCCCCCTCCCCCGCCCGCGTCATTTATTATACCACCACTCCCTCCGTTTTATGCGGAGTAAATAAAAACAGAGGGAGTATACTACGGATGAGGATCCCCTGATGTGGCTAAGAAGATGCGGGAGGATGGGCAGGTAGTTGATGATGCCCTTTACTCACTAGCAATGGGTCCTGATACTCGGGTAAGACATTATGAATCTTGCATTGTTGGAGATGTGCGCTACAACACCCTTGCACGAGACGAAGGCAGGAAGACACAAAACAGTGCCATCATGAGCATGGATACGTATGACAAAGAGATAACTGAAATGTATGCTAACATAACAGACATTATTCAGTTGCAGTATATCTCCAGTTTCGAGGATCATCGGCGTGTGGTTCTGTTGTGCTGTCGTTGGTATAACCTGTTTTCCAGGATCGCAAAACCCAGAGCTAATGATTATTTCAAATCCATCAATGTCAAGGCGGCGTACCAGACCAACGAGCCTTTTATTTTGGCAAATCAAGCAACACAGATATTTTTCTTGGAAGACACAATTGCACGTAGCGATGACTGTAGAGTATTGCAAAGGTTTGAGCAGAGGAATTCGTTTAATGAAGTTGCACAAGAAGATGATGCTTAAACTGCTCCTGATGTACAAGATAACACAAATGTTCCTAATATCTTTGAGAACCATCACGTCAATGACGTCGGCGAAAAGATTGCCTATCGTGCTGTGGACATACAAGAGTTGATCAAGAAGAAGCCAACGTTCGAGGACGTTGAGGACGAAGAAGAAGATGACACCGTGGGGAATTACGATTCAGACTGATACACATGGCGAAGATGTTGACGCTGCTGCTGTGGATGATGATTGCAATGCTTTTGTCGTATTTGCCTGTCAGAAGACATTTTTTTATCTACTATGTGAAATTCTGTTTGCTATGACAACTGAAACCTGATGAACATGTTGTTTAGTATTTTGTTGTGAGAACATCACTTGTTATGTATGTTGATTTGTGTTTGGTGATTGTATGACAACTAAAACATGATGACATTGTTGTTTAGTTGTACTCAGATTTGGCTATGAAACTTGAATTTGATGACATAGTTTGCTGTTGGACTGCAATTTGCTCGACGTCTTCGAATGAGAACAAAGCTGACCCGGCAGGGCCTCTGCTATTTATTTATTTATATGAGCAAAAGGGGATACCACCTGATTTCCGTTAATATAAATCATTAGGCGTTCACAACACTACGCCCAGCCTGCTACACAGGTTTCATTCATTACTAGTTTCAGCAAAGTGCTCATGTCGTAGCCACTGAATACATCACGAGTTCTACATACACTGCAAATAAAGAGACAATCATCCTACAGAGCACATCGATTTTGCCCATTATGTTCACAAGCTCTTTCATCTCCTCATTGCTGTCAAGGCCGTTCAATAGCTGTTGCTTGGCCATGATCAGAGGAACTGCATCTTTAACCTTCTGCTCTGCATCTTCCTCTTCTGCCGTTCCTTCAGTTACTTGTCCAACACCCCAACCTGCTGGTATTGGGATTCCTCGGCTAACCAAATAATCAGCGTAGTTGCATTCCCCCACATTAGCAACTTCCCAGAAATACAAATCACATGAATCTTCCCTTTTCTGCACGAATCAAATTGGTAGATCATCAACCAAACTATTAAAAAATCAGCAACTGAAAGTAGCAGAACAACACTTAAACATCTTATTACCCCATGATTCGGGCATTTGTAGAAGACTCGGCCAGGGTTGCGGATTGTGGTTGAGACGCGACGGATGACTCTACGTGATTTGCAGCAGTGGCACCACACCAACGGCAACGGGTTCGATGAGCAATCGGCTGCGGTGCGCGTGCCGGTGAGGGTGTTATGAGACCCACAGGCGATGGTACGGCTTGCGACTTGGCACATATCTGGTTGTTACCTGCTGAAGAGTAGGTGGACGAGCAGCCAGCGTTCATGGTTGCTGTGGCCAGAGCTTCTGATGCTAGGTAGAGTAAGTAGAGAAGAGGAGAAGCGAACATTGGATATGTCAGTTTCATTACTTGCAGAGTAGCATAGCACCATATATAGTCATAGTCTAGGTTTGGATTCGAACCAGCTACAGGAGCACGTCTTTCTTTTTTCTAAAACTCGGCAACGTCTCTTTACTGGTGCACTAGCTGTTTTTTAGCCTTCCCAAGTCTTCCATTTTCTTTCCCTTTTTTTTGCGAGGAAGGAAGGAGGACAAAATTGAGAGTTCCTAGGACTCAAACCCAAGACCTCTCGGTTGAAAACCAAGGGTGCTAGTCACTTATGTGGCGAACGTTCCCTGTGAGGAGGACGGCAGACGAACGCATTTTCCTTGCAGTTTTCTTCCTATATATAAAAAAGTATGCTACTTGGTGTCCGCTTAGTCAACAAACGATTGTGCCCACCTTGACCATTGGATTGACATTCAACGTCTGTCGCGTTTCTTCAGTCTCTTCTTCCTCGGCGGGACCGCTTGCTCCCGCCTCCCACGGCTGGCTGTGATCTGCCCCGGATCTTGTTCGTTCCCGTCCGAGGCCTCACCATCGTCCTCCGCCTTGGTTCGCTCGCCGCGGCGCCGCCCTCCGGTGTTGTCAACATGGTCAACAACCGAGAGGAATAAGGAGATGACTGTACATGGTGAGGATGACAGTAGGGACCCAGCAGCACGCGCAGTAATTTTGTTTTTTCGGGACGGAGAAGGGTATCAACTGGGTTGTGCGGGACCCGTGGCCCGTCTAGCCCAGGCTTTTATTTCATATGTTTAGCACATGACCAGCCCAGTTTGTTTTTTTCCTTTCTGAAAATTGCTAGCCAGCTATTTTATTTTTTGCAGAATAACCAACGTAGGCCTACTTGCTTTTCTATGCCCTGCTGGGCCGGAAATCTTTCAAGACAAGGAGGGATGCATTTTGCCCAGAAAATTGGCTATAAGTAATAAGAAATGGGCTATAAGTAATAATAAATGGGCTGTAAAATGAAAAAATACAACAAACAGACAATTAGTTCCAAAATACTGTTTTCTTTTGGATTTTGATATTTTAAATTTCATTGTTTTTGTGCGGGTAAAATTTCATTGAATTTAAATTAAGGTATATTTAGATTTAAAATTAATTTGAATCTGGCTAGAAATTTCGGGTTGTATGCTATTTGGGACATATTTGGAGGCTGACTTGTGGGTCTACTAGGTTGACGTGTACTTTGGCTTTGTCAACTTAGTCCACAAACGATTCTAGCAGCAGTGACCGTTGGATGTTAATCCAACGGCCGTGCTGCTTCTTCAATATCTGATCTTCTTGCTCCAGCCGCCCAAACCAGCTCCGGTGGGACTGCCTGCTCCCGCCTCCCGTGGCCGGTTGTGCTACCGCACAGGCCGCACCGCCCCACCCTACTTCATTGCTGGCCAGGCCATTCCTCTACTCACCCACACCTCCTGTTATTTTCTTGCGACGGCAGCCGGACCAGTAAACCCTCGTACTCCCCACCGCGTGGGCAACCATTGCCGAGTCTTCCCCGGCTCCGTGTCGTTCCCTTCTTAGGCCTCGCCGTCGTCCACCGCCATGGTGCTCTCGGCGCGGCCTGGTCAACTTGGTCAACGAACGACATCCATCGGTCATGGACTGTACGCACAAAATAATGATTCCTCCACCTGACAGCTGGGACCCACCGGAAGGGCCTCTGTATTTTGTGAAAAAAACGTTCCCCCTGCTGACATGTCGGACCCACCACTTATATCTTCACACGCAAGGAAGTACCTCCTTATTACGCACAAAAAATGAATACCCCCCTGCTAGCTGGGACCCACCATAGTGGGAGGATGACTTGTGGGCCAACAAACTTGACGGGGATGGAGGGCTTTGTCAACTTAGTCAATATGAACGATTCTAGCTCCAGTGACCGTACGATGTCCATCCAATGGCCGTAGTGCTTCTTCAACCTCTGGTCTTCTTGCTCCAGCCACCCAAAGCAGCTCCGGTCGTGCCGCGTGCTCCTGCCTCCCATGGCCGGCTATGCTGCCGCGGAGGCCTCACCGCCCCCTACTATTCCCACCACTGGCAGGCCCTACGGCGACGGCAGGCTCACACCGCAGCCGAACCAGTGAACCCTCGTACTCCTCTCCGTGCGGGCTTCCACTGCCGCGTCTTCCCCGGCTCCGCGTCGTCCCCTTCCTAGGCCTCGCCGCCGTCCACCGCCGTGGTGCTCTCTGTGCGGCATGGTCAACGTGGTCAAGGAACGACTTCCATCGGAAGAGTACTGTACGTGGAGAGGCTGACAGCTAGGTCCACGGCCACAGCCCGGTTTTTTGTGATTTGCTAAGTAAGTCGCTTTGTCAGGCATGTTGGGCTGCAAATCTTTCAAGACGAGGAGAGCTTTCATTCGGCTGGCCGAGAAAATGGCCCATCAGTAATGAGAAATGGGTTGTACATTTTTAAAACACATCAAACCGGCAATTAGTTTCAAATATCTTTTTTTTCATTTCAAGATTTTAAATTACATTAATTTTTATGTGTGGAGAATTTGTTGGATTTTATATTGATATACATTTATTTTTAAAATCAGTTTGAATGTGAGTCGAAATTTCGGGATTAAAAACAGTTCAGACCGCACCGAAATATGCAAATTTTTGTATAATTTTTTAACCGTGGCCACAATTTGGGCTGTAATGCTAACAAAAAGAATATGGGCTCCAAAAAAACCTTAAGAATTAGCAAATGGGCTGAAATTATTAGAAATAATGGCAGATGGGCTGTATGCTGTTTTCCACATATTTGAGGCTTTCCTAAAAAAAGGTCGACGCACAAGCAGTGACTGTTGGATGTCCATCCAACGGCCGTCGTGCTTCTTCAATCTCTGCTCTTCCTGCTCCAGTCGCTCAAACAAGCGCCGGCGGGACTGCCTGCTCCCTCCTCCCCGCGGCCGGCTGTGCTGCCGTGCAGGCCTCACCGCCCCACCGTACTCCCATCGCTGGCCTAGCCATCCCTCTACTCACCCACACCTGCTGTTATTCTCCGGCGACGGCAGACGAACCAGTAACCCCTCATACAGTCGTACTCCCCTCCGCGTGGGAAACAACTGCCGAGTCTTCCCTGCCTCCGTGTTGTCCCTTCCTAGGCCTGGCCGTCGTCCACCGCCATGGTGCTCTCGGCGCGGCCTGGTCAACGTGGTCAACGACCGACATGCATCTGAAGTGGACTGTACGTGGAGAGGCCGACACCTGGGTCCACGGCCGCACGCAAGGAAATGCCTCCTTATTACGCGAAAAATAATGATTCATCCACCTGACATCAGGGACCCACCAAAAGGGCCTCTGTATTTCGCGAAAAAATGTTACCGCCGCTGACAGCTCGGACCCACCAGCTATATCTTCGCACGCAAGGAAGTGCCTCCTTATTACGCACAAAATAATGAATACTCCCCCTATTAGCTCGGACCAAGTATAGTGGTTGGCTGACTTGTGGGCCTACTAAGTTGACGGGGACAGAGGGCTTTGTCAACTTAGTCAATATGCACGATTCTAGCTCCAGTGATCGTACGATGTCCATCCAATGGCCGTAGTGCTTCTTCAACCTCTGTTCTTCTTGCTCCAGCCGCCCAAACCAGCCCCAGTCGTGCCTCGTGCTCCTGCCTCCCGTGGCCGGCTGCGATGCGGCGGAGGCCTCACCGCCCCCTACTACTCCCACCGCTGGCCAGGCCATCCCTCTACTCACCCACACCCCCTGTTACTCTGCGGCGACGGCAGCCTCACACCGCAGCGAACCAGTGCCCTCATACTCCTCTACGCGTGGGCATCCACTACCGCGTCTTCCCCGGCTCCGCGTCGTCCCCTTCCTAGGCCTCGCCATCGTCCACCGCCCTGGTGCTCTTGGCGCGACGTGGTCAACATGGTCAAGGAACGGCTTCCATCGGACGTGGATTGTACGTGGAGAGGCTGACAGCTGGGTCCACGGCCGCAGCAAGGAAGTGCCTCCTTATTACGTGCAAAATAATTATTCCTCCACCTGACAGCGGGGACCCACCGGACGGGCCACTGTATTTCGCCCCCCCCTGACTGGTGGGACCCACCAGCTACATCTTCGCACGTGATACGTCCATTTTGCATCATGCTTTTATATCGATATTTATCGCATTATGGACTGTTATTTCACTTTATGTCACAATACTTATGGCTATTCTCTCTTATTTTACAAGGTTTACATAAGGAGGGAGAATGCCGGCAGCTAGAATTCTGGTCTGGAAAAGGAACAAATATTAGAGACCTATTCTGCGCAACTCCAAAAGTCCTGAAACTCCATGGAGCGTCTTAAAAGAAATAAAGAAAAATCCACGCAAAAGGTGAAGGCCAGGGGGCCCACACCCTACTCACGAGGGTGGGGGCGCCCCCCCCTAGGGCGCGCCCCCTACCTCGTGAGCCCCCTGGTGGCTCTCCGACGCCCATCTTCTCCTATATGAGGTCTTTCGATGAGAAAAAAAAAGAGGGAGGAACTTTTCGGGACGAGACTCCGCCGCCACGAGGCGGAACCTTGGCAGATCCAATCTAGAGCTCCGGCAGAGCTGTTCTGCCGGGGAAACTTCCCTCCGGGAGGGGGAAATCATCACCATCGTCATCACCAACGCTCCTATCATCGGGAGAGGGTAATCTCCATCAACATCTTCACCAGCACCATCTCATCTCCAAACCCTAGTTCATCTCTTGTATCCAATTCTTGTCTCAAAGTCCGGGATTGGTGCTAGTAGGTTGCTAGTAGTGTTGATTACTCCTTGTAGTTGATGCTAGTTGGTTTATTTGGTGGAAGACCATATGTTCAGATCCTATATGCATATTATTACCCCTCTGATTATGAACATGAATATGCTTTGTGAGTAATTACGTTCGTTCCTGAGGACAAGGGAGAAGTCTTGCTATGAGTAGTCATGTGAATTTGGTATTCGTTTGATATTTTGATAAGATGTATGTTGTCTAGCCTCTAGTGGTGTCATGTGAACGTCGACTACATAACACTTCACCATTATTTGGGCCTACAGGAAGGCATTGGGAAGTAATAAGTAGATGATGGGTTGCTAGAGTGACAGAAGCTTAAACCCTAGTTTATGTGTTGCTTCGTAAGGGGCTGATTTGGATCCATATGTTTCATGCTATGGTTAGGTTTACCTTAATACTTTTGTTGTAGTTGCGGATGCTTGCAATAGAGTTTAATCATAAGTGGGATGCTTGTTCAAGTAAGAACAGCACCCAAGCACCGGTCCACCCACATATCAAATTATCAAAGTACCAAACGCGAATCATATGAACGTGATGAAAACTAGTTTGACGATATTCCCATGTGTCCTCGGGAGCGCTTTTCCTATTATAAGAGTTTGTTCCGGCTTGTCCTTTGCTACAAAAGGATTGGGCCACCTTGCTGCACTTTATTTACTTTTGTTACTTGTTTCTCGTTACAATTTATCCTATCAGAAAACTATCTGTTACCACTTATTTCAGTACTTGTAGAGAATACCTTGCTGAAAACCGTTTATCATTTCCTTCTGCTCCTCGTTGGGTTCGACACTCTTACTTATCGAAAGGACTATGATAGATCCCCTATAGTTGTGGGTCATCAGCATGCAAGGAAGTGCCTGACAGTCGGGACCCACCTGGTCGAAGCGTACGTAGTGTTGTCATTATGGTCGCGAACGTGTATGTACATATATAGTGGTGGATGTAGAGGCGCGCACGTGTCGTAGTAGAGGCGACCAGGGTGCAAGAAAGAAAATACGGCCACGTATGTGTACATACGGGCGGGGTCTCGAACGCCTACTCGTGCATACGTACGGCGAGGGCTTGTTGACATGGTTGGGTCGGAACGGAGAAACAGCGTCGTCGTCGTGTTCATGGGGAGGCAATGGAATGCGTCATGTTCATGGGGAGGCAATGGAATGTGTCATGTTCATGGGGAGGCAACGGAATGTGTCATGTTCATCGAGAGGCAACGGAACGCATGGGAGCCAACTGGCTGGGTCGGAACGGAATGCGTGGTCGTGTTCATCGGGAGGGCTTGGACAGAACAGGCGATGGAAACGAGGCCTGGCGTACCGCACAACGGAGGAAACGGACCTCCTACGTTTGGAACGGGGTGCTGTTGATCGGGAGGGGTCCGGCGTACCACAAAACGGAGGAAACGGACCTCCTACGGTCGAAACGGGGGTCCTATTCATCGGGAGGGGTGTGGCGTACCGCAAAACGGACGAGACAGACCTCCTACGGTCGAAACGGGGGTCATGTTCATCGGGAGGGGTGTGGCGTACCGCAAAACGGAACTCCACGGGATACTGTTCGTCTCCACCGTCGACCCCCTCCAGCCTCCACAAGCTACTATTCATCCACCGTCGACCTCCTCCAGCCTCCACCTGCGACTGTTCATCCACGGGCTCCTGTTCATCCAGCCTCCACCGCGCGCTACTCCACCGACTACTGTTCAACCAGCCCTCTCCACGGGCTCCTGTTCAACCACCCCTCCACGAGCTACTGTTCATCCTGCCCTCAACCGTCTACTGTCCATCCAGCCCTCCACGGGGTGGTCTGTTAATCCAGCCCTCCACGGGGTCCTGCTCATCCAGCCCCAACCAGCTCGATCGATCGGGGTCCTGTTCATCCAGAGGCAACACCACGAGGTCCTGTTCATCCACCCCCACTGGCAACTATTCATCCAAACCCCCCCCCCCCCCGCAACACTCACTGTTCATCCAGAGGCAGCATCGATCGGCTTCAGTTAGTAGCAGTAGCGAAGGAATTGCTCGATCGGGTTCAGTTAACAGCCATCGATCGATCGCTCGGGTTCAGTAACGCGTAGCCTGCAGTGCAATCACTCGGGTTTAGTTAGAGCCCAACGCCTCGCTCGGGTTCAGTTAGAGCCAACGCCTCGCACACATGCACGTACGTGTACGAGAGAAACGCGCATCGATCGGCCCCCAACCTCCCACCGTAACCAGGAACTCCCCGAAATTTTCCTCGCCCTCGCTTCTACCATGGTTTTTTCCGTCATGGACGGCCCAAAGAATGTCATGCAGCTGCGTCTCCGGCCCGCCCAGGACGAAAAGCCCATTTTCTGTCATGATTTTTTGTCATAGAAGTAGGAGCCCACCACATCTATGATGATACTGGGTTTTGTCACAATTATCGTCATAGAAGTGTCATATGTATGATAGAAAAAAATTCCGTTCAGCCCAAAATGTCACGGATGTGTCTTTTTTTGTAGTGTATACCGTCGAGGAGCAGCTTCGAGACTTCAATCAGAGCCAGTACCTTTGTACCGTCAGGATATACCCCTCTTATCCTGGAGCTACTAAACCCCTCCACTGCTCTTATGGACTTGGGGTTACTATCGAGATGTCCGTGCAGGACGCAGCTTACTCAATGATGACTATCATTCGAGCCAGAATTGCTTTGCTTCGGAACACCGATTTCCGCTACATGCCAGCCTCACTCCCTAGGGCACAGGGGTACTATCGGGCTTTGTACTGTGACTCTACACATGAGGATTCACTACTCCGCACCACTGCCGAGATGCTCAAGGACAAGGACCGCGAAAATTGTGCCTTGCGAATGGAGCTCTTCAACTCTCGTTCTGACCACTGGGCCACTTTGACCCGGTTTGCACCTGCTGTGTAGGCGGGATACATGGACATGAGGGACCTGTACCCCGTGCGGTCTGGGTTGCCAGATTGTATGGACTGGCGTGATGTAGGAGGCATCACCCCTCCTCGTGGTCCCCGTCTGCCACCGTTTGTTGGACCAAGGCCACATCCGAGTCCCTATGGACCGCAAGCTCCACAGGACCGTCTGTTCCCAGATGATCATGTTCCGCTTCTAGGTTTTGGTGGTGACTTTTATGAGGATTACTACGGAGCTTTCTGAGCTAGTAGTAGTTTCACTAGTATTGCAATAGTTGTATTCTCCATAGTCCTGCGTGACTCGTGGGATATGACTTGGTGTGTATCACGTTTCGGAGGTGTAGAAAAATAATGTTAGGAGCTTGGAATGCCTTCGATGAGATGTAACGTCTTCCACCGTAGTTGTACTCTAGCCTGGGATTGTACTAAACTATGTACGGTGTGGATGACCGATGGTATATATGGCAGTTTCTATATTACCATGTCGTGTAATGAACATCTCAGCATTCCATGTTATCCATTACATTCCACACTTCCTTGCCAAGATTGTGCCATCCTTGTCTAAATCATTATCTTGCTTTTTCTAGGATGGTCAACACCCGCAGCAACCCTGCTGCCCCGGAGCAGGGTGAAGCCAGAGCAGCTAGGGATGAGAATCTGCCTCACCCGCCTTCTCTGGCTAAGTTATGCTGGAGGCAGAAAGAAACAAGCGTGTGACTAACCGCTTGCTGGAGCGGATTGAGCAGAACACTGCACGTCATCAGAGGAACGACTTGGTGTCAATCAATGACTTTATCAAGTTGTATCCACCAAAGTTTAATCATTCCGTCGAGCCCCTCGATGCGGATGATTGGCTTCGCAGCATTACCCATAAGCTACGTTCTGCCAACGTAGCCGAAGCTGATAAGGTTACCTACGCTGCCTATCACCTCGAAGGCCCTGCTAGCCTTTGGTGGGAAAACTTCGAGGCTATGCGCCCGGCTGGCCAAATCACTACTTGGGCTGATTTCAGTGAGGCTTTCCGCCAGCATCACATACCGGAGGGTCTCATGGATCGTAAGCGGGAAGAATACTGTAAATTCACCCAAGGCAGACTGACCGTGGATGCATATAGTCGTGAGTTTGGAAATCTGGCACGTTATGCTCCTGAAGAGGTATCCACCGACGCCAAGAAGCAGGCAAGGTTCCGCAAGGGACTTAGCCCCGAGCTTCGCCGTGATCTTCGTCTGCACGAGTGCACCTCCTTTCAGAAGCTGGTCAATAAGGCCATCAATGCTGAGACAGGTCAGACTGACTACGACGCTTCACGCAAGCCCTCCCGTGATTTTGGTTCTTCATCCGGATTTGGATCTCAGAAGCGCCGGGTGTGGATTCCAAACACCGCGCTGCCACCCAGGTTCACCCCGAGGCCATCCTTTGAGGCGCCTCGCCCCAACCAACAGTTTGCACTGCCTAAGACCTATGGTGGCCCCGCTGCTAATGCTGCTCCACGCCCCAATGTTGTGACATGTTTCAAGTGTGGAGAGCTGGGTCACTACAGTCGAGAGTGTCCCCAGAACAACAACCCTAACCATTCTGGAAAGTCCGTTGGACGTGGTAAGTCAGCGGGAAAGACATTCTACGCCAAGCCAGCCACCACTGCACGTGGCCATGTCAACTATGTCTCAGATGAGGAGCCTCGTGCTGATCCTAACGTCATCCTTGGTACGCTCCTTGTTAATTGCCATCCGGCATCTGTTCTTTTTGATACTGGAGCATCTCATTCATTCATATCTGAGAGCTATGCTCGATTGCATAACACGACATTCTGTGACATGCCCACTTCCATGGAAATTCAAACCCCTGGCTCTAGATGGCAAACTTCTAGAGTAAGCCATGGGAATGAAATTCTTGTCGATAGACTTGTCTTCCTTGCATCACTAATAGCTCTCAAGTCCTCGGACATAAACATCATCTTGGGTATGGACTGGATGTCAGCCCGTTATGCAAAGATTGATTGCTCTACTAGAACTGTTCAACTCACCCACCCATCGGGCAAGACAGTCAATGTCTTAACTTGAGTGGCCAAGCGCCAGCTTTACTCCCTAAATGCCAACCCCCTTCCAGACCTTGAAGATATTCCGGTAGTCCGAGACTCCCCAGATGTCTTTCCAGAAGAACTGCCAGGTGTTCCACCTGACAGGGATGTCGAGTTCATGATAGACCTTGTTCCAGGAACCGTCCCAATTTCTAGAAGACCCCATAAGATGGCACCCTTAGAACTAGCTGAGCTTAAGAATCAACTCGATGAGTCCTTGAAAAAGGGTTTCATCCATCCTAGTTCTTCTCCTTGGGCTTGCCCCATCCTCTTTGTCAAGAAGAAGGATGGGACGGATCGGATGGTTGTAGATTACCGACCTGTCAACTTGGTCACTATCAAGAACAAGTATCCGCTCCCCAGGATCAACGATCTGTATGATCAGCTCGCTGGATCCTCAGTCTTCTCCAAAATGAGTTTGAGGTTGGGCTACCATCAAATTAAAATAAAAAACAGGGACATTCCCAAAACGGCCTTTGTTACTCATTATGGCCAATACGAGTACACCGTCATGTCCTTCGGTCTAACCAATGTCCCAGCCACCTTCTCTCGGTTAATGAACTCGATCTTCATGGAGTATTTGGATAAATTCGTCGTGGTATACCTCGATGATATACTCATATACTCCAAGAATGAGGAAGAACATGCCGAACATCTAAGGCTGGTATTGACGAAACTTCGAGAGCATCGCCTTTATGCCAAATTCTCCAAATGTGAATTTTGGTTGCCAGAAGTGACCTACCTAGGCCATGTAATCTCGGGTAAGGGTATTGCTGTCAATCCCGAGCGAGTTCAAGCCGTCCTTGATTGGACTCCACCTGAAACGGTCAAGCAAGTTCGGAGCTTCCTTGGCTTAGCGAGCTATTGTCGCCGCTTCATCAAGAATTTCTCCAAGGTTGCTAAACCTCTAACTGAACTCCTCAAGAAAGATAAAAAGTTCGAGTGGACCCCATAGTGCGAGTTCAGTTTTCAGGAACTGAAAAGACGCCTGACATCTGCTCCCGTACTGGTACCACCAGATTTCTCCAAGGACTTTATTATCTATTGCGACGCCTCGCGACAAGGACTAGGTTGCATACTCATGCAAGATCGTCAGGTAATTGCCTATGCTTCACGGCAATTACACCCACACGAGGAAAACTATCCCACACATGATCTAGAGCTTGCAGCTGTAGTCCATGCACTTAAAACTTGGCGACATTACCTTCTCGGTAATCGTTGTGAGATCTTCACTGATCACCAAATCTGAAATATATCTTCACCCAGCTGGATTTGAATCTCAGGCAAAGACGTTGGGTTGAGTTGATCTCAGATTACGACTTAGGGATAACTTACACCCCGGGAAAAGCCAATGTTATGGCTGATGCACTAAGTCGTAAATCCTACTGTAACAACCTGATGTTACAACAAGGTCAACCACTTCTCCATGAGGAATTTCGGAAGCTTAATCTTCACATTGTTCCTCAGGGATTCCTATCTACCTTGGTGGTGAAACCGACCCTTATGGGTCAGATCATAACTGCCCAGCGTTATGACAAGGGGATATCTCGGATCAAGCAGAACATTGCTAGCGGAGCTGCTAAATGTTTCTCTATGAACGATCAAGGTGTTGTCTTCTTTGAGAACTGCCTAGTGGTTCCCAAGAAACAGCAACTACGGCAATTGATCCTTAAGGAAGCTCATGAATCCCCTCTCACCATTCATCCTGGAAGTACTAAAATGTATCAAGACCTACGCCAGAGGTTTTGGTGGACTAGGATGAAGAGAGAAATTGCTCAATACATTGCTAACTGCGACGTCTGTCGTCGTGTTAAAGCAGAGCATCAACGGCCTGCTGGCACCCTTCAACCTTTGGCTATTCCTGAATGGAATTGGGATAAAATTAGTATGGATTTCATTACCGGGTTTCCCAGGACCAAGAGAGGGAATAATGCTATCTTCGTCGTTGTCGATCGCCTTTCCAAAGTAGCCCACTTCCTACCTGTTCGTGAGAGTATAACCGCTAGCCAGCTAGTTGACTTGTACATCTCCCAAATAGTGTCTTTTCATGGTGTCCCATTAGAAATTAACTCAGACCGTGGAAGTCTCTTCACTTCTCGATTTTGGGAAAGTTTCCAAAATGCTATGGGAACTCGTCTCTCCTTTAGCACCGCCTTCCAACCCCAATCAAGTGGTCAAGTAGAACGAGTTAATCAAATTCTGGAGGATATGCTCCGAGCTTCGGTCATCTCTTTCGGTATGGAATGGGAGAAATGCCTTCCATTCGCGGAGTTCGCTTATAACAATAGTTATCAAGCTAGCTTGGGCAAAGCTCCTTTCGAAGTTCTCTATGGACGAAAATGTCGAACGCCTCTTAACTGGTCAGAAACCGGGGAAAGACAACTCTTTGGCCCGGATATGATTCAGGAAGCAGAAGAGCAGGTCCGCGTTATTCGTAAGAAATTGAAAACAGCCCAATCTCGTCAAAAGAGCCAATATGACCGCAAACATAAGCTCATGGCTTATGAAGTTGGCGAGAAGGCTTACCTTCAGGTTACTCCTTTAAAGGGAACCCATCATTTCGGTATCAAAGGCAAATTGGCTCCTCGTTACATTGGACCCTTTCGCATTCTTGCCAAACGAGGAGAAGTTGCTACCAACTCGAATTACCTCCGCATCTTTCCAGAGTTAACGATGTCTTCCACGTTTCTCAACTCAGGCGTTGCTTCGCGGATCCTATCCGTGGAGTGGATCATGACACGCTTGATCTCCAAGATAATCTCACCTATCGGGAATATCCCGTTCGTATCCTTGATCAAGCCGAGCGTACCACTCGACGCCATAACATCAAGTTTCTCAAGGTTCAATGGTCACACCACTCTAAAAAAGAAGCCACTTGGGAAAGGGAGGATCATCTTCGACTCGAGTACCCCACCTTCTTTCCAATGGATCCTAAATCTCGGGACGAGGTTCTTTTGAGTGGGGGTGAGTTGTCACACCCTAGCTAGTTCATGCATTAGAGTGTTGCATCATGTCTACTTTTCCAGAAAACTAAAATGGGAATGGCAGAACCCCCAGCACCCCCCCTAGAAACAACTAGGGTTTACTAAAATTATTTTTAATGAACCTGAAATGCCCTTCTAAAAAGTCCACCCTTTTTGTTTTGGGTTAGAACCTCTGACAAAATGGGTTCACATTTTTCTAGGACACCTAAGGTCATTGGATTAAATCATTGCCTATTTGCATTTGGGCATTTAAATGCTATAAAATATTTTAAATGCCCAAATAATTCTGGAAATAATCTAAACAGAGCCCCTGATTATTTTCAGGATTTTTGAAGATGTCTAAGTATTTTTAATAAAGCCACATAGTTGCAGAAAAATAGAAAACAGAAATTAAAAGAGAGGGAGGGAACTTACCTGGCCGCAGCCCACTAGCAGGCCCACCTAGCCGGCCAAGCCCAGCAACCGCTCCAGCGAGCTGCTTGACTCGCCCAGGAAGGCAGGCAGGTGCTCGACGCCGGCACCAGCGCGCGCCACGCAACTGCCCGCCGCCCTGCTTCCTCCCCTCGCCGTTCTGCTGGCCTGGGTCGATCACTCACTCCTCCCCCGAGCTCGCAGAGACACACACACCTTCCTCCCCAGCTCCTCTCTCTCGCTCTCCCGATGACGACCGAGCGCACACGTCGCCGCCGCTCGCCGTTGTCGCGGCCTCCGCAGACGCCTCGCCCTCTCACCATGTCTGTTCGCTCTGCAGACGTCGATCACGTCGAGCAGGCCGAGCCCCGAGCGCTCGCCCGCTCTAGAGTCGCTGCTGACTCCGTCTTCCCCAACTCTGGCCGCCGAGATCTCCATCGCCACCCCGTTCAGCTCCGGCCCTCCCCGAGCCTGCTTCGACGCCTGCTGCGATCGCCGTGAGCCCTGCTCCATCCTCCCCTCTCCGTTACCTCTCTCATGCACCGTAGGTACCGCACCAAGCTCACCCTCACCCGCCGCCGCCTGTCCTCGTCGCCGACGTGACTCCGGCCACACCATCGTGTCTAACACACTCACCACACTCACAGGAACCCTTAGCACCACTCCACGCGCCTCGCCGTGCCCCATAGCCTCGGGTTCGACCTCACCCGAGCTCCGGCAGCCGCACAGCTCGTCGTCGGCAACATTTCCGGCCACCTCGAGCTCCACCACTCCCACCAAATGATGCGGTTCATTCCCAGCTACGCGTAGATGGTCTCCGCCGTCCATTTGGTCGCCGGAGCACGAAACCCGCACTGCCCCGCCGCATCTGGCCTCGCCGGCGGCTAAACGCCGGTGAGTTTGACCCTGGTTGACCCCATGTGGGCCCAGGTTGACTCCCTCCTGAGTCTATGACAAGTGGGGCCGCTCTGCTAATTAACTTAGATTAGCACTAACTAGATTTAGTTAGTTTAAATAGCTACTGACATGTAGGTCCCACTGGTCAGGTTTGACCTGGACCGGCTCCATTGACTGCTGACGTCACCCTGACGCAATGCTAACGCGTTAATTCAATTACTAGAATTATTCTTATACAGGAAATTCCAGAAATTACTACAAACTTCAAAATTCATAATTTTTAATCTATAACTCCGAATGCAAAGATTTATAGAAGAAATTTGATCAGAAAAAATCAATCTTTCCATCTGTAATGGTTTCATGCATGACAAAACACTTTAACCTTGCTGTTTAGGTGAAACAAGCTAATGCACTTATATGACTTAATAACATAAGCTTCCATTTGAACCTTTGATTCAAATAGGCTCAAACCAACTTGTTTCACAATGCATTAGCCAGGACACCTCATATTGCCATGTCATAGCATGCATCATATTGTTGCATATTGCCATGTGATGATTGTGTTCTGTGGTGTCTTTCGTGGTAGGTTCTGTGTAACATCCCAAATTTTCAATTTGGAATGTTATACATAGTTCATCCATGCATATCATGATTTATTGCATTTCCGTTCCGCAATCCTCGAAATCCTAAGCAACTCAAGGACCCACGGAGAGAGATGGGGATTTTCCGGTTTTCATATTTGATTTTTATCAAATAATGAAACAAGGGTTTTGATTTTATAATTTTTCTCTCCGAGAAATATTTCATATCAAATGAAATGAGTGGAGATAATATGACTTCTCCAAAATAATTGAAATATCGGAGGAAAAATATTAAAATCATTTATTGGGTTTTATTTGGTTTTATTCGGATTTTATTTGCATTAAAAAATTGCACGTTTTCAAAATTGCATTTTAGGGCCAAGAAAATGTTCAACTCGTCCTAAATATTTTATTTAGACGGTGAAAATTTATTTTGGCATTTTTAGATTTTATTTATTTATTTTAGGATATTATTTCGGTCGGCGAAATTATTTAAAAAAAAAGGTTCCCGCGCCGACTGGGCCTAAGGCCCAGCCGCGCCAGGCCGCCGTGCCAGGCCGCCGTCGCCGCCTCCTGCGCGCGCACGTGCCGCCGCCGCCGCCACTCGGACCGGAGTCCGAGTTGGACTCCACCTCCGCCGCGCCTTGCCCCCTCCTCCAAGTCGCCACCCCCGCCCCTTTATATACGGCGCCACCCCGCCCCAACACCACACCACCACCGCCACCGCCTGCGCCGCCACCGCCGCCGCGCCGCCTAGCCGCCGCTGCCTGTCGCCACCACCGCCGCCGCCGAGCGCCGCCGCCTCCCCGCCGCTGCCTCGCCTCGCCGGACCTCCCGCCGGAGGTAGCCACCGCGCCCCGCTGCCGGTTTTTTTTATAAAGACCGTTCGGTTTTTTTAGAAACCCTAGATCCGTTTTTTTTATTCGCCGTTTTTTTTGGTTCTTCTAGTTAGCGGACGTTCGTCCGAACATTCGTTTTAATGAACGGTTCTTCGCCCGTTAGATACAGCTAACGAACGCTCATTCGTTAGTCCGTTCGTCAGTTTTCTTTTATCGGATTTATTCCCGATTTTCCTGATCGCGATTTCTGATCCGATCTTAGTTTCTGTTTATCTTTTCGCTCGTTTATCGGAATCGGGCGATTCAAGCGCCTGGAGTTTCGTCTCGAAACCCTCTTTCCGATTAACCAACTCAAACAAGTTTTTGTTACTGTAAAATTTGACCTAGTTTCAGATTAGTATACAAAGCTTCTTTCTTTCACCGTTTGAGTTTCGTTGCTCCGTTTGATTTCATTCTTTTTGCGTACCGGAGTTCTTAAGTTGAACATTCTGGTCAACCTCTCTTATTTGAGTTTTTCCTGTGCACCGTTGCTTGTTACTTATGTATGTTATTGTTTGCTTGTGATAGAATTCCCAGAGTGCGAAGCGTGTTACTACGAGTCTCTAGGATTCGCGGATCATCGGCAAGGCAAGTAACACTTTGATCATATCCCTTATCACCTAGTTTTTATGCATTAGTTCCAATCCTCAAACATTGCATGATTAGGATGTCATTAACTTGTGGGTTGGGAAGTAGTTGCTGAGGTAGAACCTATTGCCCTGTTATATTCAAACCCTTGGGAGTTAATTCTACGTATTGCTTATATTGCTATGCTATGCTCATAGACGTGGTTTGGGTTGAGTGAAATTCATGTTAGATGTGAGATTGTTAATTAATGGTTCAACTTAAGGTGGCAACTTAATCAAACAACTGGGTGGATTGAGGCACCTGGGGAACCCAGTGTTGTCTGGGTTTTTTTTGGAAATCCCGGGGTACCCGTGTGATCTTCCTATGGACCGCCACCCAGGCTCAAAGGGAACTGAGATGATTCATGCTAGAAACTTCTGTGTGCAGCCACAAGCTATTATGGGCTCTAGCATAGTTGAGTAAGTTACGTGAAGCTCTTGAAGAGGTAGATCAGCAGGTAGTGGGTTTTGTAGGTTTGGTATGGTCTACCGGGAGTAGAGAGTTAACGTTTCTGAAAGACTGTGTCTCGGTCATCCGTTTCTCAAACATCCTGTAGTGCGAGAAATCCAATGGAGGCAATCGAGTCTTGTGGGGAAAAGTGTGCAAACCTCTGCAGAGTGTACAATCTAATCATGGTTAGCCGTGTCCCCGATTATGGACAATTCTTGAGTATCTAGTACTTGGGTTATCACATGTATCTCGCTATGTTTAATTAATATTGTTGGGTTGTTAATCACTTTAATTGGGACTGAGTTGGGGGTACCTTCTCAATGATGTTTCAACCACCATGATAGTTAAATAAAAATCTATTCCTTTGTTGTAGGGAAAAATTGGCTTTTCGCAAAAACTGTAACCATAGAGCTTTCCACCAGCCATATATGCATGTAGTGATAGTATTATTCTGTTCTTGCTCTACCGTGTTACATTGCCAGCATATTCCATGTGCTGACCCGTTTTCGGGCTGCAACGTATTATGTTGCAGACTTTTCAGACAAGGAGTAAGGTTCGTTAGGTCGTTGCCGTGCAGCTCAGCTATGCCGTTGGAGTTGATGGACTCACCTTATCTTCCAAGCCTTCCGTTGTTATCGCATTAGATGGCCTTAAGCCATATTATTGGCATAAGTTCTCTTTGGAGACTTTTCGATGTAATAAGTGTGTGATTGCTACTCTGTTATAAATCCTCGAGTACTGTGTGTGTTAGCATTACCGATCCAGGGATGACACTGAAGCACAGAGACTTGACCATCTAAGGTCGGGTCGCTACAAGATGGTATTAGAGCACACGCTGAGTGTAGGACACGACCATTAAGATAAACCCTAGGTCACACTTCTCTACTCATTTCTGACTCCTCTCCATTTTCTACTCTTTAGGATGATGGAGAAGAAGAACAAGTTTGCACAACCGGATGAAGACACACCTTTTGGACGCCACTTGAAGGAAGTCACTAGGTACTTGAATATTGGAATACCAAGCTTCACCGGGACGTACAACGCCACTTTACCAGAAGAAGAGCGCTGGATGATTCAAGTACAAGTTCCAGGAAGGACGTTCTCACCAACCTCTAAACCCATAGAATTTTCCTTCGATGCACCAACCTGGAGTTTAGGAAAGAGTATGGCAGCTCACATCACCATGGGACGCATTGGAGAAGTTTACAACAGGGAGCTTAAGGACACTATTTACCAAATATGTGGGCGCTGAGACGAGCAATGGGAAGTGATCAGCACTAAGAAGGATAGATCCATTGCAGCTTTCATCCAGGAGTTAAACCAGCACATTCGACATCAG
Organism: Triticum urartu; assembly: GCF_003073215.2. Classification (NCBI taxonomy): domain Eukaryota; kingdom Viridiplantae; phylum Streptophyta; class Magnoliopsida; order Poales; family Poaceae; genus Triticum; species Triticum urartu. The sequence goes on from NC_053022.1 coordinate 110,420,069, forward strand.
GAGAACCAGATGTGTGCGGACATGATGAATTTGAATAAGGCGAAGACTAGGATCATCGAACTGGAGGAAGAACTCAAGTTTACCCGCGATGGATATGAGGAGGAAATCAAGACCCAACTGGAGAAGAATGACGACCTAGTCAAGAAGATCGGAGTATTCATGGGAGGACCAGCACCAATAGAAGAAGAAGAAGAACCCAAGGAAATACGCCCCGAGGACTACATCATCATCGACGACACCGACTCCGACCCTAGTGATGATGACTTTGAAGACAAAGCTGGAGCAGACATCATGGAGTCTTCCACCGATCAAAATTTCTAGATGACCACCAACTATTAGTAGTATTTTCCCCATGTATATAGTAGTAGTGAGCACTTTTGCGATAATTCTAGACCGTTTGTATGCCCTTGCTTGATTGATTGAGTGAAATGATTGTGTTTGTCTCATGTGCATATGGGTAGTGCTTTCTCATTAGACCCCTTTTCTATTCTAATCTCTTCCATCTAAACCCATCAGATGCCTCCGAGACGTGACACCGGTTTTGCTTTCCCGCCGGAGCTCACCCAGTTGATCCAGCAGCAGAATGCTTTGATGCAATTGCTAGTTCAGAACCAGGGCAACAACACCAACAACAACAACAACCCACCACTAGTGGATAACCTAGCCCGTTTTCTAAGGTTACAGCCGCCGGTATTTTCCAGTAGCACCGAGCCTATAGTTGCTGATGATTGGCTACGCCGTATTGGAAGGGAGTTGACCACCGCAGGTTGCACAGATGTAACGCCCACAATGCGGCTATATCTCCCATGTGTCGAAGCATGACTTAGAGGCATAACCGCATTGAAAGCAATGTCGCAAGTGAGGTAATCTTCACACAACCCATATAATACATAAGGGAAAGAGATACATAGTTGGCTTACAATCGCCACTTCACACAATACATGAATAAAGCAATACATCATCCATATACAATCAAGGTCCGACTACGGAACCAAAATAAAGAAGACTACCCCAAATGCTACATAGATCCCCGATCGACCCCAACTGGGCTCCGCTACTGATCAACTAGAATGAAACAACATAAAGGACAAGATCTTTGTCGAGCTCCTCCTGAGCTTGGTTGCGTCATCTGCACGGACTCATCGGCACCTGCAAGCTGGTTTTGGAAGTATCTGTGAGCCACGGGGACTCAGCAATCTCGCACCCTCGCGATCAAGACTATTTAAGCTTATGGGTAAGGTAAAAGTATGAGGTGGAGCTGCAGCAAGCGACTAGCATATATGGTGGCTAACATACGCAAATGAGAGCGAGAAGAGAAGGCAAAGCACGATCGAGAAACTATGATCAAGAAGTGATCCTAGAACAACCTACGTCAACATAACTCCAACACCGTGTTCACTTCCCGGACTCTGCCGGAAAGAGACCATCACAGTTACACACGTGGTTGATGTATTTTAATTAAGGTCAACTTCAGGTTTTCTACAACCGGACATTAACAAATTCCCATCTGCCCATAACCGCGGGCACGGCTTTCGACAGTTCAAATCCCTGCAGGGTGTCCCAACTTAGCCCATCACAAGCTCTCACGGTCAATGAAGGATATACCTTCTCCCGAGACATTCCGATCAGACTCGGTATCTCGGTTCTACAAGACAACTTCGACGATGATAAAACAAGTCCAGCAACACCGCCCGAATGTGCCGACAAATCCCGATAGGAGTTGCACATATCTCGTTCTCAGGGCACACTCAGATGAGTGCTCCATACAACTAAAACCAAACCTCGAGTTTCCCCGAGGGGGCACTGCACGGGGCTCTAGTTTGGACCAACACTTAGAGGAGCATTGGCCCGGGGGGTTAAAATAAAGATGACCCTTGAGTCCGCGAAACCCAAGGGAAAAAGAGGCTAGGTGGTGAATGGTAAAACCAATGTTGGGCATTGCTGGAGGCGTTTTATCCAAGGCGAACTGTCAAGGGGTTCCCATAATAGCCCAACCGCGTAAGGAACGCAAAATCTGGGAACATAACACCGATATGACGGAAACTAGGGCGGCAAGAGTGGAACAAAACACCAGGCATAAGGCCGAGCCTTCCACCCTTTACCAAGTATATAGATGCATTAATTAAATAAGATATATTGTGATATCCCAACAAGTAACAATGTTCCAAACAAGGAACAACATCTCCATGTTCCAACAAGGAACAAACTTCAATCTTCACCTGCAACTAACAACGCTATAAGAGGGGCTGAGCAGAGCGGTAACATAGCCAAACAACGGTTTGCTAGGACAAGGTGGGTTAGAGGCTTGGCTTAACAATATGGGAGGCATGATAAGCAAGTGGTAGGTATCGCAGCATAGGCATAGCAAAAGAGCGAGCAACTAGCAAGCAAATATAGAAGTGATTTCGAGGGTATGGTCATCTTGCCTGAGATCCCGCAAGGAAGAAGAACGAGTCCATGAAGAAGACAAACGGACATAGACGAACGGATCCTCACACACACGACGTTATCGGAACCAACCCGAAGAAGCAACACCGAAAAGAAGCAAACAACATAGTAAAATAACCATCACATAATCATGGCATGATGCACAACCAAGTATGATGCATGTCTGGTTTAAATATGCATGGCATGGCAAAGTGCACAAGCAATCCTACAAATTAAGTGGAGCTCAATATGCAACTCCGTTGCATATTGACGAAACACCACGTGACTTATTTGGTTCGAACTCGTTTATGTACCCAACAATATTAAATGTTGTTAACATGGAAAGAGGTGAAGCATAATAACACTACCTATCTAGGCAAGCTTAAATGAGGCCGGAAGCAACGAACAACAATTCCGGTAAATCCTCATATGCATATATTAGGTTTGGTACTGTTCTGCCCTAAACACAATTTTAGAGTTTTTAAACATGCAAAGAGATGCCACCATGTTAAACTAGGCATTTTTCTACCCCATTTACATATAAAGTTTATTAGGTTTGGAGCTACGGTTATTTAGTTATGATTTAAAGCATTTTAGCATGGCATAAGGACAAAAATTACACAAACAGCATGTTTAAACATTTTAAACATGGATGAAAGTTGCATATTATTAAACTAGACAAAATTCTAAGCAACTTTCATATATAATTCATTTTAATCCGATGCACCAATTGGGAGTTATTATATGCATGATCCACAAGGGCTTTCCTGCAAAAATGCTCTCCTCTGGAAAAATAGACAAAATGCAGATCTGAAAAAAAACAGAGGCGGGCCGAATCTGAAGCAAACTGGGTCTACAGAAAGAAAAAAAACAACAGAGGCTCCGCTGGGCCTCACCATGGGCTCCGGCCCAGATCTGGAAGGCAAAGGCAAGCCGGTGCTGGGCCTCGGAGCGCTGGTGAGTGGCTGGGTGGATCCACACAAGAGAAGTCAATGCGGGCGCGGTTTCCTAGCCTCACTCGATGCAGAGGAAGCAAACAGAGGAGGCGAGATGTGGGGCGGCTTCAGGCGATGCAGGGCGCGGCGGCGGATGGGGCTCGATGGACTCCGGCGACGGCAGCGTAGCCATTCCTTCGCAGCGGCGTGGGACTTGCAGCGGCAGCGATGGAACTTGGCAGTAGGGCGGCTGCATCCTCGAGCGCCAGTGAACCTCCACGGCAATTCGTTCCTGACGAGGCAGAGTAGAGGGAGGTCAGAGGGAAAAACGAAGGGAGGAGGAGGAGAGCACGGCGGCCAATGGTTTCCTCACGGCAGCAGGGCGTCGGGGATGGGGGATCCATGCGTGTGGAAGCCGAGGGTGCTGGATCCGGGCGCGGGTCATGACATTGAAGGAGAGGTTGGCCATGGCGAGACGAGAGGGAGTTGAGGTCGGGAACGGCAGGGAGGCTCCATGGCTTCGGAGGAGGTAGGGGTTCGCCGGGGCGGACGTTGCTCCGGCGGCTGACGCAGGGCGGTGGAGGTAGCAGGCCGGCGGCAGGTGACGAACTTGAGGCGCTCGGGCGCCATGCCTACTCCAACTCCCTGCAGCAACTAGAAAGAAATTAGTGAGGTGGAAGAAGGACGGAGGGAAAAGGAGAAGGGCGGCAAGGGCTGCTGGTCCAGCGGTGCTACGGCGGAGCCGGAGGGCGTCAGGGTCAAGGCAGAGGAGGCGGGCGAGCTCTACTAGTCGAGAAGGGCCATGGGGGCTCTGATTGGTTGGGATCGAGAGGAGTCTAGGAGAAGGTGGATCTGATTGGCTTGGCACGGAATGCAAGGAGGAGGAAGGCATCAGGTGGCGGCGCGGATGGACTGATGGGACAAGCGGGCTAGATTTTAGGGTTAGGCTAGAGTTTATATAGGTAGGGGATTAGGGGAGGGGTTAACTCAGTCCGTCCGATCATAATCAGGCAATCGAGAATAAATTAGTTAGGGAGTCCAATAAACAAAACGGAGATGTTTTGTAGACGTTAGGGGATGATCCGGACACAACGGTGACGACTCCCCGGGTCGGGTTCGGGACAACTTTCGGACGCGTGCGAGGGGGGCTGTGGGCTGACGAGAGAGGTTAGGTTGGACCTGGTGGTAGGTAGTGAGCTGTGTAGACGGTCTCGAGCTGAGAGAAGAGAAGAGAGGGAGGCCCGGCGACTATTTCCGGAGACCGAAAACGTCCGACGTTAGACCGGCTATATGCCGCTATAGTTTAACGGTTGGGCTACCAAGCGAACTCCGAATGCGATGAAACTTGACAGGTGGTCTATCTACACTATAATAAGACCGCACGTCAACTCTCATCCCATTCCGAGAACATTTTCCGGCCACTTATAAAATACTATTTCGGACATGCCGCGGGCGCGTGCAAGTGTGGCTGGGCTCAGAACGAACAACAAAGAGAACGAGGAGACCGGAACAGATGCAAGTTTTAAAACATGATGATGCAATGCACATGATGACATGATGAAACGCAACACGCAAGCAAATGACATGACAACGTCAGCGAATAACTGGACGACACCTGGCACATCGGTCTCGGGGCATTACAACAGATGCTGAGAGGGTGTGCTTTGCCGCACATCAATTGGATGGACCAGCAGCCTCATGGTGGGAGAATTACACAGCCACTTTTCCTATAGCCAATGTCACTTGGGACCAGTTTCAGCAAGCTTTCCGCACAGCCCATGTCTCCACTGGAGCTATGCAAATGAAGAAGCGGGAGTTTTGCAACCTACGCCAGGGGAACCGTACTGTGGCTCAGTACTTGGATGAGTTTAGCAAGTTATCACGCTATGCCCCTGATGATGTGGCCACAGATGCCGCGAAGCAGGAGGAGTTTATGGAAGGGCTGAATGATGAGATGAGCATGCAGTTGATGGTAGCAACCTTCAACAACTACCAGGAGTTGGTAGATAAGGCTCTTATGATTGAAGGGAAACAGCAGCAGTTTGAGAGCCGCAAGAGAAAGTATGGACAAGGGAAGTATAACTCAGGAGCTCAGCAGAAACCTCGCCTAACCCCGAACTCGGGAGGACTTGTTCATAACCATGGAGGTCACAACCACACTAGAGGAGGATCACATAACCATAGTGGTGCTAAGAATGGGAACTGAGCTAACAACAATCAGAACCGCTCCAACCCGTCCACTCCCGCCAAAAGAGAATTAAGTCAGGTTACCTGTTTTAAGTGCGGGAAGACAGGGCACTATGCCAATGATTGCCCCGAAGGAAGGAATGGAAACGTAAATGGAAGCGCTGGGAAGAATCCCAATCCAATCAACAAAGGACAAGTGAACCACGTTAATGTGGAGGAGGTTGAAGAGCAGCCGGACGCGGTAATAGGTAAGTTTTTGGTTAAGTCATTTACCGCTCTTGTTCTTTTCGATACTGGTGCATCGCATTCATACATATCAAGGGGATTCGTGGATAAGTTTAAACTACCCACCCAAACCCTTAGGACCCCTCTTTTAGTGAGTTCACCCAGAGCAGAATAAATGGCTAGCCGATGGTGTGACCAGATACCCTTAACCATTGGCACACATGTGTTTCCGTCCGACCTAATTATCTTGGAGTCGCAAGGATTGGATGTGATATTGGGTATGGATTGGATGTCAAAGTATGGAGGAAGCACTGACTGTGTGAGTAAGTCAATTTATCTCACCACCCCGGAGGGAAAAAGGATTAAGTATGTGTCTAGGCATGTGCCAAAAAGGAGCCAAGTGAATGCCCTTATGGGAGTTGTTCAGGAGGAAGTGCCGGTAGTAAAGGATTACCCGGATGTTTTCCCAGAGGAGTTACCAGGCATGCCACCGTACAGAGATATTGAGTTTTTGATAGAGCTGTTACCAGGAACAGGACCAATATCCAAGAGACCCTACCGGATGCCCGCGAATGATCTGGAGGAAATTGAGAAACAGATCAAGGAGTTATTGGAGAAAGGATACATCTGAAGGAGTTCATCACCTTGGGGAGCCCCAGTACTTTTGGTTGAGAAGAAAGATAAATCCCTAAGGATGGTTGTTGATTATCGAGCCTTGAATGAAGTGACGATAAAGAACAAGTACCCACTGCCGATGATCAACGATCTGTTTGATCAGTTGCAAGGAGCTAAAGTGTTCTCAAAGATCGATTTACGATTGGGGTATCATCAGTTGAAGATATGAGAGAAGGACATACCAAAGACGGCGTTCACAACGCGATATGGATTATACGAGTACACGGTCATGTCGTTTGGACTGACTAACGCCCCTGCCTATTTCATGAGCATGATGAACGAAGTGTTCATGGAGTATTTGGACAAGTTTGTTTTGGTGTTTATTGATGATATCATGGAATACTCGAAGAACGAGGAGGAGCACAAAGAGCATTTGCGTTTAGTTCTCGAGAAGCTCAGGGAACACCAGTTGTATGCTAAGTTTAGCAAATGCGAGTTTTGGCTGAAGGAAGTCGGATTCCTTGGACATGTTATATCAGGAGAAGGTATAGCAGTAGACCCTAGCAAAATTCAGTCAGTCACTGAATGGTTGGCACCCACTTCAGTTAGCGAGATCCGCAGTTTTCTAGGACTCGCGGGATACTACCGGAGATTCATTGAGAATTTTTCCAAGATTGCAAAACCAATGACTGAACTGTTGAAGAAGGATACCAAGTTTAAATGGACAGAAGATTGTGACGCAAGTTTCCAGGAGTTGAAGAAACGTTTGACTACAGCCCCAGTGCTAGTACTGCCAGATATACATAAGGAATTCCAGGTGTATTGCGACGCCTCTCGCTTAGGACTTGGATGTGTGCTTATGCAGGACGGAAGAGTTGTTTCGTATGCCTCACGACAACTAAAACCTCATGAGTTGAATTATGCTATGCATGATTTGGAGCTAGCAGCCGTAGTGCATGCGTTGAAGACTTGGAGACATTACCTTATTGGAAACCGTTGTGATGTGTACACGAATCACAAGAGTTTGAAGTACATCTTCACCCAGAAGGAGATGAACCTTAGGCAGAGGAGATGGTTGGAGCTTATAAAGGAGTATGACATGAAGCTACACTATCATCCAGGAAAGGCCAATGTCGTAGCAGACGCATTGAGTTGGAAGAGTTATGCTAATATCCTTGAAAGTAAAGGACTGCTGAAGGAATTAGCAAAGGACATCATGGAACTTCGGTTAGAGATTGTACCTAGAAGGTTCATTGCAACAATGGAGGTCCAGTCGACATTGCTGGACAAAATTTAGGAAGCTCAGAAGGATGACAAAGAGATTGCCGAGATAAAGGAGAAGATGGGCAAGGGAAAGGTCAAAGGTTTCCGTGAAGATGAGCACGATACCCTATGGTTTGAGGACCGAGTTTATGTGCCCAATAACCAGGAGATCAGGAAGTTAATACTTCAAGAGGCCCATAACTCACCATACTTGATACACCCCGGAAACACCAAGATGTATTTGGATTTGAAGGAACGTTTCTGGTGGACTGGTATGAAGAAGGATATTGCCGAGTATGTAGCCGTATGTGATGTATGTCAGAGAGTTAAGGCAGAACATCAGAAGCCAGCAGGACTGTTACAGCCTATGTCGATACCCGAATGGAAGTGGGACAAACTTGGCATGGACTTTATCACCGGATTACCCAGGACTAAAGCAGGATATGATTCCATATGGGTAGTAGTTGATCGTTTAACGAAAGTAGCTCACTTCATCCCAGTGAAAACCACCTATACAAGTGCAAAGTTGGCAAAGATCTATATGTCCAGGATCGTATGTCTGCATGGAGTTCCAAGGACCATCGTATCAGATCGAGGAACACAGTTTACTTCAAAGTTTTGGCATCAGTTACACCAGACTTTGGGAACGAGATTGGAGTTCAGTACAACGTTTCACCCGCAGACAGATGGATAGACTGAGAGAGTCAATCAAATTTTGGAGGACATGTTGAGAGCCTGTGCGCTAGATTATGGATCTAGTTGGGATGACAATTTGCCGTATGCAGAGTTCTCATACAACAATAGCTACCAAGCCAGTTTGAAGATGGCACCGTTTGAAGCCCTGTATGGACGCAGGTGCAGAACACCGTTGATGTGGGATGAGGTAGGAGACCGACAGTTGTTTGGACCACACTTGATTAAAGAATCTGAGGAGAAGGTAAAATTGATCCGAGACCGACTGAAGATTGCTTAGTCCAGGCAGAAGAGTTATGCAGACTCAAAACGCAAGGAGGTAACCTATGAAATTGGAGATAGAGCATATCTGCGAGTATCGCCCTTGCGAGGAGTGAAACGTTTTGGAGTTAAAGGAAAGTTAGCCCCGAGATTTGTAGGACCGTATCGCATTTTGGAACGGATGGGAGAAGTTGCCTACAAGTTGGAGTTACCTGAGGGATTGTCAGGAGTCCATGATGTGTTCCACGTTTCACAGCTGAAGAAGTGTCATGCTGAGATGGCTGATATACCATTAAGAGATACAGTACCCTTGGAGGCGATTCAGTTGGACAGTGATTTGACTTACGAGGAGAAGCCAGTTAAGATTCTTGAGTTTGCCAGCAGAGTAACCCACAGTAAGGTTATCAAGTTTTGAAAAGTTCAGTGGAGCCACCATACCGAGGATGAAGCCACCTGGGAACGAGAGGATGATCTCCGCAAGGACCACCCATACCTATTCTCTAGCCAACCCGAATCTCGAGGGCGAGATTCATCTTAAGGGGGGTAGGTGTGTAACATCCAAAATTTTCAATTTGGAATGTTATACATAGTTCATCCATGCATATCATGATTTATTGCATTTCCGTTCCGCAATCCTCGAAATCCTAAGCAACTCAAAGACCCACGGAGAGAGTTGGGGATTTTCCGGTTTTCATATTTGATTTTTATCAAATAATGAAACGAGGATTTTGATTTTATAATTTTTCTCTCTGAGAAATATTTCATATTAAATCAAATGAGTGGAGATAACACGACTTCTCCAAACTAATTGAAATAGCGGAGGAAAAATATTAAAATTATTTATTGGATTTTATTTGGTTTTATTCGGATTTTATTTGCATTAGAAAAATTGCACATTTTTAAAATTGCATTTTAGGGCCAAGAAAATGTTCAACTCGTCCTAAATATTTTATTTAGACGATGAAAATTTATTTTGGCATTTTTAGATTTTATTTATTTTTTTAGGATTTTATTTCGGTCGGCGAAATTATTTAAAAAAAAGTTCCCACGCCGACTGGGCCTAAGGCCCAGCCGCGCCAGGCCGCCGCCGCCACTCGGACCGGAGTCCGAGTTGGACTCCGCCTCCGCCGCGCCTTGCCCCCTCCTCCAAGTCGCCGCCCCCGCCCCTTTATATACGCCGCCACCCCGCCCCAACACCACACCACCACCACTGCCGCCCGCGCCGCCACCGCCGCGCCGCCTAGCTGCCGTCGCCGCCGCCCCGCCGCTGCCTTGCCTCGCCAAACCTCCCGCCGGAGGTAGCCGTTGCGCCCCGCCGCCGGTTTTTTTTCGTTAGTCTGTTCGTCAGTTTTCTTTTATCGGATTTATTCCGCGATTTTCCTGATCGCGATTTCTGATCCGATCTTAGTTTCTGTTTATCTTTTCGCTCGTTTATCGGAATCGGGCGATTCAAGCGCCTGGAGTTTCGTCTCGAAACCCTCTTTCCGATTAACCAACTCAAACAAGTTTTTGTTACTGTAAAATTGGACCTAGTTTCATATTAGTATACAAAGCTTCTTTCTTTCGCCGTTTGAGTTTCGTTGCTCCGTTTGATTTGATTCTTTTTGCGTACCGGAGTTCTTAAGTTGAACTTTCTGGTCAACCTCTCTTATTTGAGTTTTGCCTGTGCATCGTTTCTTGTTACTTATGTATGTTATTGTTTGCTTGTGATAGAATTCCCGGAGTGCGAAGCGTGTTACTACGAGTCTCTAGGATTCGCGGATCGTCGGCAAGGCAAGTAACACTTTGATCATATCCCTTATCACCCAGTTTTTATGCATTAGTTCCAATCCTCAAACATTGCAGATTAGGATGTCATTAACTTGTGGGTTGGGAAGTAGTTGCTGAGGTAGAACCTATTGCCCTGTTATATTCAAACCCTTGGGAGTTACTTCTACGTATTGCTTATATTGCTATGCTATGCTCGTAGACGTGGTTTGGGTTGAGTGAAATACATGTCAGATGTGAGATTGTTAATTAATGGTTCAACTTAAGGTGGCAACTTAATCAAACAACTGGGTGGATTGAGGCACCTGGGGAACCCAGTGTTGTCTGTTTTTTTTGGAAATCCCGGGGTACCCGTGTGATCTTCCTATGGACCGCCACCCAGGCTCAAAGGGAACTGAGATGATTCATGCTAGAAACTTCCGTGTGCAGCCACAAGCTATTATGGGCTCTAGCATAGTTGAGTAAGTTACGTGAAGCTCTTGAAGAGGTAGATCAGCAGGTAGTGGGTTTTGTAGGTTTGGTATGGTCTACCCGGAGTAGAGAGTTGACGTTTCTGAAAGACTGTGTCTCGGTCATCCATTTCTCAAACACCATGTAGTGCGAGAAATCCAACGGAGGCGATCGAGTCTTGTGGGGAAAAGTGCGCAAACCTCTGCAGAGTGTACAATCTAATCATGGTTAGCCGTGTCCCCGGTTATGGACAATTCTTGAGTATTTAGTACTTGGGTTATCACATGTATCTCACCATGTTTAATTAACATTGTTGGTATGTTAATCACTTTAATTGGGATTGAGTTGGGGGTACCTTCTCAATGATGTTTCAACCACCATGATAGTTAAATAAAAATATATTGCTTTGTTGTAGGGAAAAATTGGCTTTTCGCAAAAACTGTAACCATAGAGCTTTCCATTAGCCATATATGCATGTAGTGATAGTATTATTCTGCTCTTGCTCTACCGTGTTACATTGCTAGCATATTCCATGTGCTGACCCGTTTTCGGGCTGCAACGTATTATGTTGCAGACTTTTCAGACGAGGAGTAAGGTTCGTTAGGTCGTTGCCGTGCAGCTCAGCTATGCCGTTGGAGTTGATGGACTCACCTTATCTTCCAAGCCTTCCGCTGTTATCGCATTAGATGGCCTTAAGCCATATTATTGTAATAAGTTCTCTTTGGAGACTTTTCGATGTAATAAGTGTGTGATTGCTACTCCGTTATAAATCCTCGAGTACTGTGTGTGTCAGCATTACCGATCCAGGGATGACACTGAAGCACAGAGACTTGACCATCTGAGGTCGGGTTGCTACATTCTGCCTCCGAGGATACCTTCGATTATCCGACTGAAGGGCAGTACCCTACTACTACTCCATCAGGCAAGCGGCCCCATTGATCATATCGATACAATCCCATGTTCTCGCTCCTGCTCTCATTTACTGCATTAAGACAACAACGTTTCAAACTGTTGTGTGCTGCGGTAGTTGAACCCTTATCCTCTGCATGACCTGTCATTGCCACAGTAACTAGATGAAACCCACTAGCATGTGTAGGAGTTGCTTGAGCCATGTATGTGTTTCCTACCTTGCTATGCCTGCTATGCTTAGAGTTGTGTCGGGTCTGGTTCATCTGGGTAATGGGCTAGAGTGAAATGATTACGTCGGTAATGTGAGGGATGTGTTGAACATGATTTGGTAAAGGTATCGATGAGAGGCCATGTAGGAGTACAAGGTGGGTTGTTTCATTGAGGCCGTCCTTAAGAACTAAGATTTGTATGTGTGATTTAAGAATCGGTTACTAGCATGCATTGGGATCCTTAATTGACCCTCTCGGCTTCTTAACCACCCTAGTACTCTGTCCAGGAGTTGCAACTAGTTTCTGGTGTTTATAGGTTATGTGTTGGCGGCCATGCGTAGAGCTGACCCTAGGGGTGGGCTATGATGCGGTAGATACACTGTGGCCGGGTATGCCGGGCGTCCGTTTGGCGTCTCGGGACCCTATACATATCGTTCGGGGCCGTATGTGGAAACCTCGGCCGGACTCCCTACAGATGGAACCTGGATAGGCGATAAACCTGGAGTAGAGACTTGAGTGTTTGGGTAGGCCGTGGCCGACACCCTCATTGGGCTTCCGCTTGAAGGTTGTCGAGTACATGTCATGTAAACGACGATAAGTGGTGAGAGCGTGTATGAAGCAGTACACCCCTGCAGGGTTAACATCATCTATTCGAATAGCCGCGTCCGCGGTAAAGGACTACTTGGTTGCCTATATAGTTCATAGACAAGTTAATGGTTACTATTAAAAGACTCAAGATAAGTGTGAGTACCATGGATGGCCCTCTCGTAGGATGACGAGGGAGGATCCACGATGGAGTATTGTGTTGGTGATTAGTGGACTCGTGTGCGAAAACTATTTTTACAAGTGGTGTCTCGTAGGATAGCTTAGCCAAGAGTCAAAGCTGGCTTGCTGCAATAACTCCACCACCTTCTTGAGAATGAGCATGTATAGTAGGATCTGTTGTAAGACTTGCTGAGTACCTTGTACTCATGTTGCTTTAATTACTATTTTCAGACAACAACACCGCCCCTTCCGACGGGTTTTACGTAGACCTCGACGTTGATGAGTGACTTGCCACCCAGGTGGTGATTCCGAGCCATGGAGGGCCCTATGTAGATAGACAGGCTTTGTCAAGCCTTCTTTCTTTCTAGTGTTTGTACTCAGACTAGTTTGCTTCCGCATGTGCTTGTATGCTTCTATGACTTGAGTGTCGGGTCATGTGACCCCTACCTATATGAACATGTTATGTATGGCTCTCCGGAGCTTTTAAATAAAGTACTTTGCTTGTAGAGTTTTGTTGTGATGCCATGTTGTATTTACACATATCGAGCATATTGTGTGTATGATTGAAATGCTTGGTATGTGTGGGATCCGACAATCTAGTTGTTTATCCTTGGTAGCCTCTCTTATGGGGAAATGTCGTCTAGTGCTTCCATGAGCCATAGTAGTCCGCTACAGCCCGGTTCATCAGAGTCCTGCTAGCCCAGCACTACTGCTCAGGACACTTGACTGACTGGCATGTGTTTCACTTCGTTCCTGTGTCTGTCCCTTGGGGGTGACATCCGGAGTCCTGCCTAGCCTGCTACAGCCCGAATTCCCGGAGTCCTGATAGGCGGATTCACACGCTGCTGACCGACATGCTCGATGTGATCCATGTATGCCTGTCCCCATAGGTTAGTGCCGCTTTGGGTTCACGACTAGCCATGTCGGCCCGGGTTCTCTGTCATATGGATGCTAGCGACACTATCATATACGTGAGCCAAAAGGCGCAAACGGTCCCGGGCCATGGTAAGGCGACACCCGTGGGAATACCGTGCGTGAGGCCGCAAAGTGATATGAGGTGTTACCGGCTAGATCGATGTGACTTGGAATCAGGGTCCTGACACCATCATTGGAATATACAAGCCAAGTTCTATAATGTAAAATTCCCACTAGTATATGGATGTGACAAAATAGGAGACTCTCTATGATACGTCTCCAACGTATCTATAATTTTTGATTGCTCCATGCTATATTATCTACAGTTTTAGGCAATATTGGGCTTTATTATCCACTTTTATATTATTTTTGGGACTAACCTATTAACCGGAGGCCCAGCCCAGATTTGCTGTTTTATGCCTATTTCAGTGTTTTGAAGAAAAGGAATATCAGACGGAGTCGAAACGGAACGAAATCAACTGGAGAAGTTATTTTTGAAAGAAAACACACCTGATGGACTTGGACCCCACGTCAAGGAAGGAACGATGTGCTCATGAGGGTGGGGGGCGCCCCCCCTAGGGCGTGCCCCCCTATCTTGTGGGGCCCTCGTGGCTCCCCTGACGTACCTCCTGCACCCATATATACTTACGTGACCTAAAACTTCTAGAATGCAACATAGATTGGGAGTTCCGCTGCCAGAAGCCTCCGTAGCCACCAAAAACCAATCTAGACCCGTTCCGGCACCCTGCCGGAGGGGGCAATCCCTCTCCGGTGGCCATCTTCATCATCCCGGCGCTCTCCATGACGAGGAGGGAGTAGTTCTCCCTCGGGGCTGAGGGTATGTACCAGTAGCTATGTGTTTGATCTCTCTCTCTCTCTCTCTCTCGTGTTCTTGAGATGATACGATCTTGATGTATCGTGAGCTTTGCTATTATAGTTGGATCTTATGTTTCTCCTCCCCCTCTTCTCTCTTGTAATGAATTGAGTTTCCCCTTTGAAGTTATCTTATCGGATTGAGTCTTTAAAGATTTGAGAACACTTGATGTATGTCTTGCCGTGGATATCTGTGGTGACAATGGGATACCACGTGCCACTTGATGTATGTTTTGGTGACCAACTTGCGGGTTCCGCCCATGAACCTATGCATAGGGGTTGGCACACGTTTTCGGCGTGATTCTCGGTAGGAACTTTGGGGCACTCTTTGAGGTTCTATGTGTTGGTTAAATAGATGAATCTGAGATTGTGTGATGCATATCGTATAATCATACCCACGGATACTTGAGGTGACATTGGAGTATCTAGGTGACATTAGGGTTTTGATTGATTTGTGTCTTAAGGTGTTATTCTAAGTACGAACTCTAGGGCTGTTTGTGACACTTATAGGAATAGCCCAACGGATTGATAGGAATAGCCCAATGGACCTGTGAAGATGTGTGGAAGAGTAGCTCACCCATAGTAGAGTATGGGGGAGCAATCAACTAGTCTTCATCGAGTCAACACAATCAAGAAAGGTTGCGTTGTGCAAGTTCAAGTGTAGCATCGCGAAGAGATCAAATGCTTGAAGCTTGCCATCCTTTGTGGTGACAATGGACTTGTGAAGATGTGCGGAAGAAAGGCTCACCCATAGTGGAGTATGGGGGAGCAATCACCTAGTCTTCATCGAGCCAACACAATCAAGAAAGGTGGTCCAACTTGAGGGAGTCAAGATCGTCATCATCTAGCTCAAGTGGACCATGTGCAAGGAAAAGGTTTGCCCTTGATAGGTTTTCTATTTTACCGGTCTCATGTTGGTAGTTGGGAGACCGGGTTATAGGATCGATCGCCATACTATCAAGGGGGGCTCTCGATGAGTAGCTTGATCGTATCGTTCGTTGAGAGCTCAAACCATTGCATCCTTGCATCATCTTTCTTGGTTCTTGTTTGGTTCTCTTTGTGAGTCTTAGATCTTACGGTCATCTTGTTGACAAGCTTGAGTTCATCGAAAACGGAGTTCACTTGCATCTTCTATGATGTTTTCGATGTTGGAGGTTTTGTCGGTTCTTCTCGGTTGGAGGTTTCACTCCTATTTTTGTTAAGCATACCTCCCCTCCCTCTTCTTACTATAACCAGTCGTTGTTTTGATGCTACCCGTCGTCTTGTTTCCAACAAGCTTGAGTTTGCTCAATTCAGAGCTCATATGCAGAAGTTATGGCAGTTCTTGTTTTCTTGAGTGTGGTTTTTGTCAAGGTCCCAGCAGTAGTACCATGGTACCCAGTGGTAGTACCGCTGAGGGGTCTCAAGCGGCAGTACCGCTTCGTAGCGGTAGTACCGGCGGTGACTCCGCAGCAGTACTACCGCTGGCTTACCAGGTCCCTACCGCGTCGATTCGAGGGGTCTTTTTCTGTGTCAAATTGTGCGGTACCTCGCTGCGGCAGTAGTGCGGCAGTACCGCCCTTCCTCCGCGGTAGTACCGCCCGGTTCCCTCTTTCCCTTTCCCCTTCGTTCTGCACGGCAGTACCGCCGAAGGGTGCGGTAGTACCGCTTAACCCAGCGGTAGTACCGCTGTCTCCTGCGGTAATAAAGCCCCAAGGTTCATGTTTTGTTGCTCCTTTTCCCTGTTTCTTCTGCCTGAGCGGTAGTACCGCTCGTGGAGCGGTAGTACTGCTCGTGTGCAGGCTGAGCACATAATGGTTGGATTTTCCCCCTCCTATAAAAGGGGGTCTTCTTCCCCAATGAATCTTATCCTTTGAGCTCGTGTTCTTCCCCCATTGTTGACCTTCTTCGAGCTTGCTAACTCTCGATCCCTCCATGGATTCTTGCTAGTTTTTGAGAGAAAATAGAGAGGAGATCTAGATCCACATTTCCACCAATCACTTTCTTCTCTATGTGAGGGGAACCCCTTGGATCTAGATCTTGGAGTTCTTGGTGTTCTCCTTCTTGTTCTTCCTCTCATTTTCCTCCCTAGCATTAGTTGCTTCGGTGGGATTTGAGAGAGAAGGACTTGGGCACTCCGTGTGCCCTTGCCATTGCATTTGGTGCATCGGTTTGAGTTCTCCACGGTGCTACGTGGAAGTGAAGTTTGAGAAGCTTATTACTCTTGGGTGTTTGGGCACCCTAGAGCTTGTTCCTCTTGGGTGCCTTGGCGCCCTAGACAGTTGGTGTTGTTCGGAGCTCAATCATTGTGGTGTAAAGCTTCGGGCAAGTGTCGAAGTCTCCAATTAGGTTGTGGAGATCGCCCCGAGCAATTTGACGGGTACCGGTGACCGCCCCCAAGGGTTACCAAAGTGTACGGGTTCGGTGACCGCCCCCAAGGGTTGCCATTTGTACGGGTTCGGTGACCGCCCTCAAGGGTCCCTTAGTGGAATCACGGCATCTGGCATTGTGCGAGGGCGTGAGGAGATTACGGTGGCCCTAGTGGCTTCTTGGGGAGCATTGTGCCTCCACACCGCTCCAAACGGAGATTAGCATCCGCAAGGGTGTGAACTTCGGGATACATCATCGTATCCGCGTGCCTCGGTTATCTCTTACCCGAGCCCCTTCACTTATGCACTTTACTTTGTGATAGCCATATTGTTTCTTGTCATATATCTTGCTATCACATAGTTGCTTATCTTGCTTAGCATAAGTTGTTGGTGCACATATGTGAGCCTAGTTGTTTTAGGTTTTGTGCTTGACAAATTAACCGCCAGGTTTATTCCGCATTTGTTAAAGCCTAAACCGTAATTATTTTAAAACGCCTATTCACCCCCCCCCCCTCTAGGCGACATCGAAAATCTTTCACCCAAGCTTAGGCTATTGCCACTCCTTGTTCCAAAATCCATCAAATCTTTTCCCAAACTTCACAACACAAAACTCAACAGAAAATCTCATGAGCTCCGTTAGTATAAGAAAATAAATCACCACTTTAAGGTAGTGTAATGAACTCATTCTTTATTTATATTGGTGTTAAACCTACTGTATTCAAACTTCTCTATGGTTCATACCCCCCAATACTAGCCATAGATGCATCAAAATAAGCAAACAACACGCGAAAAACAGAATCTGTCAAAAAATAGAACAATATGTAGCAATCTGTAGGTTTCGAATACTTCTGTAACTCCAAAAATTCTGAGAAATTAGGAAGACCAGAAAATTTTGCATATTGATCTACTGCAGTTGCAACTGGTATTTTATCACTCTCTGGTAAAAAACTAAAATTATTTTCGTGAGCGTATACATTCTGTTTTTATCAGCAAGATCAAACAACAATCACCCAAGAAGATCATAAAGGCTTTACTTGGCACAAACACTAATTAAAATATAAAAAACACAATCATAACAGAGGCTAGATGAATTATTTATACTAAACAGGAACAAAAAGTAAATAACAAAAATAAAATTGGGGGCTCCCAACAAAGCGCTATCGTTTAACGCCCCTAGCTAGGCATAAAAGAATTGATCTAGTATTGTCATATTTGGTGTGCAATCCATAAGTGGCTCTCATAATAGATCATAAGGCAATTTAATTTTTCTTCCTAGGAAAGTGTTCCATGCCTTTCCTTAATGGAAATTGGAATCTAATATTTCTTTCTTTCATGTCAATAATTGCACCAATCGTTCTAAGGAAAAGCCTGCCAAGAATAATAGGACATGTAGGATTGATCTTGATATCAAGAACAATGAAATCTATGGAGCACATAATTCCTATTTGCAACAATAAGAACATCATTAATTCCTTCCCATAGTTTCTTAATGGTGGAATCCGCAAGATGCAAATTTTAAAGAACAATCATCAAATTCACGGAAACCTAGCACATCACACAAAGGTTTTGGAATCGTGGAAACACTAGCACCCAAATCACATAAAGCATAGCATTCATAATCTTTAATCTTAATTTTAATAGTAGGTTCCCAACTCATCATAAAGTTTTCTAGGGATAGAAACTTCTAGTTCAAGATTTTCTTCATAGGCATTGCATTAAAGCGTCAACGATATGTTTAGTAAAAGCTTTATTTTGATTATAAGATGAGGAGAATTTAACACGGATGCAACAAAGGAATACAATCTATCAAAGAGCAATTATTCATAATTAAATTCCTTGAATGCCAAAATAGTGAGTTCATTGCTATGTAAAGTTTTGACCTCTTCAATCCCACTTTTATTAATTTTTGCATCAAGATCTAAAACTCCGAATCATTGGACGCCTTTTAAGTAAAGTTTGACTCATCTCCAGTCCCATCTTTATCAAGATTTATATTGGGAAAATAAAGATTTAATAGGAGTCACATCTATCACTTTTAGATCTTCATCAATTGTTATCATGAAAATCTTCCGGTTTAGCGGCCATCTTATTAACTAAGGTGGCTTGCCTATCCGAAATTTGGCCCACTAAATTTTTAAGATGGGCAAACTCGGATTTCAGACCCTAAAATTCCTTACACATATCATCCAGCTCTTTATTCATGTATTCCATAAAACTCTTTTGTTCTTTAAACTCGTTTCTAAAGAAATTATTATGCTCAAATTGCAAACACATGAAACTTCTAACGTTGTTTTCAATTTCTTCCAACCTTCTAAGGTGAGGATCAACACCTTTTGGCAGAGCCATCAAAGCAAACAGGCACAACAGAAGCAAGCAAAAAGAGATGAACAGAAAAGGGGTCGAAGAAAAGGCAAAGGTTTTTCAAAATCGTTTTAGAAGTGGGGGAGAGGAAAACGAGAGGCGGAATGGCAAATAATGTAATGCGAGGAGAAGAGTTATGATAGGGTACTTGGTATGTCTTGACTTGGCGTAGATCTCCACAAACGGCGCCAAAATCCTTTCTGCTACCTCTTGAGCAATGCGTTGGTTTCCCTTGAAGAGGAAAGGGTGATGCAGCAAAGTAGCGTAAGTATTTCCCTAGTTTTGAGAACAAGGTATCAAATCCAGTAGGAGACAACACACAAGTCACCTAGTACCTGCACAAAACAATCAAGAACCTTGCAAACCAACGCGATAAAGGGGTTGTCAATCCCTTCACGGCCACTCGCAAAAAGTTGAGATCTGGTAAAGATAGTAAAGATAAATATTTTTGTATTTTGTTGTATAGGATTGGAAATTAAAGATTGCAAAATAGTAAACGAGATGCGATGTAAATAAAAAGAGATGCCAATATAAGTAAGAAAGAGACCCGGGGGCCATAGTTTCACTAGTTGGCTTCTCTCAAGATAGCATGTATTACGGTGGTGTGAACAAATTACTGCCGAGCAATTTGATAGAAAAAGCGCATAGTTATGAAGATATATCTAGGCAATGATTATGAATATAGGCATCACGTCCATGTCAAGTAGATCGAAACGATTCTGCGTCTACTACTATTACTCCACACATCAACCGCTATCCATCATGCATCTAGAGTATTAAGTTCATAAGAACATAGTAATGCTTTAAGCAAGATGACATGATGTAGAGGGATAAACTCAAGCAATATGATGTAAAACCCATCTTTTTATCCTCGATGGAAACAATACAATACGTGCCTTGCTGCCCGTACTATCACTGGGAAAGGACACCGCAAGATTGAACCCAAAGCTAAGCACTTCTCCCATTGCAAGAAAGATCAATCTAGTAGGCCAAACTAAACTGATAATTCAAAGAGACTTGCAAAGATATCAAATCATGCATATAAGAATTCAGAGAAGAACCAAATAATATTCATAGATAATCTTGTTCACAAACCCACAATTCATCGGATCTCGGCAAACACACCACAAAAGAGTATTACATCGAATAGATCTCCAAGAACATCGAGGAGAACTTTGTATTGAGAATCAAAGAGAGAGAAGAAGCCATCTAGCTAATAACTATGGACCGAAGGTCTGTGGTAAACTACTCATGCTTCATCGGAGAGGCAATGGTGTTGATGTAGAAGCCCTCCGTGATCGATTCCCCCTCCGGCAGATCGGAAAAGGCCCCAAGATGGGATCTCACGGGTATAGAAGGTTGCGGCGGTGGAAAAGTGGTTTCGTGGCTCTCTGTGATGTTTCTAGGGTATAAGAGTATATATAGGCGAAAGAAGTACGTCGGTGGAGCTACGAGGGGCCCACGAGGGTGGGGGCGCGCCTACCCCCTGGGCGCGCCCTCCTGCCTCGTGGCCGCCTCGTGGAGTTCCAGACTTCGACTCCAAGTCTTCTGGATTGCTTTCGGTCCAAGAAAGATCATCGCGAAGGTTTCATTCCGTTTGGACTCCGTTTGGTATTCCTTTTCTGCGAAACTCTAAAATAGGCAAAAAAAACAGAAACTGGCACTGGGCCTCCGGTTAATAGGTTAGTCCCAAAAATAATATAAAGAGCATATTAAACCCATTAAACATCCAAAACAGATAATATAATAGCATGGAACAATCAAAAAATTATAGATACGTTGGAGACGTATCAAGCATCCCCAAGCTTAATTCCTGCTCGTCCTCGAGTAGGTAAATGATAAAAACAGAATTTTTGATGTGGAATGCTACCTATCATAATATTATCAATGTAATTTTCTTTATTGTGGCATGAATGTTCAGATCCGAAAGATTCAAAACAAAAGTTTAATATTGACATAAAAATAATAATACTTCAAGCATACTAATAAAACAATCATGTCTTCTCAAAATAACATGGCCAAAGAAAGCTTATCCCTACAAAATCATATAGTCTGGCTATGCTCTATCTTCATCACACAAAATATTTAAATCATGCACAACCCCGATGACAAGCCAAACTTGTTTCATACTTTTGATGTTCTCAAACCTTTTCCATCTTCACGCAATACATGAGCGTGAGCCATGGACATAGCACTATAGGTGGAATAGAATGGTGATTGTGGAGAAGACAAAAAGGAGAAGATAGTCTCACATCAACTAGGCGTATCGATGGCTATGGAGATGCCCATCAATAGATATCAATGTGAGTGAGTAGGGATTTCCATGCAACGGATGCACTAGAGCTATAAGTGTATGAAAGCTCAAAAAGAAACTAAGTGGGTGTGCATCCAACTCGCTTGCTTATGAAGACCTAGGGCATTTTGAGGAAGCCCATCATTGGAATATACAAGCCAAGTTCTATAATGAAAGATTCCCACTAGTTTATGAAAGTGACAACATAGGAGACTCTCTATCATGAAGATCATGGTGCTACTTTGAAGCACAAGTGTGGAAAAGGATAGTAGCATTGCCCCTTCTCTCTTTTTCTCTCATTTTTTTATTTGGACCTTTCTCTTTTCATATGGCCTCTTTTTTTCTCCTTTTTTTTAATTTTCGTTCGGAGTCTCATCCTGACTTGTGGGTGAATCATCATCCTTTCCTCACATGGGACAATGCTCTAATAATGATGACCAATACACTTTTATTTACTTACAACTCAAGAATTACAACTCGATTCTTAGAACAAAATATGACTATGTGAATGCCTCCGGCGGTGTACCGGGATGTGCAATGAATCAAAAGTGACATGTACGAAAGAATTATGAAGGTGCCTTTGCCACAAATACGATGTCAACTACATGATCATGCAAAGCAATATGACAATGATAAAGCGTGTCATAATAAACGGAACGGTGGAAAGTTGCATGGAAATATATCTCGGAATGGCTATGGAAATGCCATAATAGGTAGGTATGGTGGCTGTTTTGAGGAAGGTAAATGGTGGGTTTATGGTACCGGCGAAAGTCACACGGTACTAGAGAGGCTAGCAATGGTGGAAGGGTGAGAGTGCGTATAATCCATGGACTCAACATTAGTCATAAAGAACTCACATACTTATTGCAAAAATCTATTAGTTATCGAAACGAAGTACCATGCGCATGCTCCTAGGGGGATAGATTGGTAGGAAAAGACCATCGCTCATCCCAGATTGCCACTCATAAGGAAGACAATCAAAAAATAAATCATGCTCCGACTTCATCACATAATGGTTCACCATACGTGCATGCTACGGGAATCACAAAATTTAACACAAGTATCTATCAAATTCACAAATACTCAACTAGCATGACTCTAATATCACCATATTCATATCTCAAAACAATCATAAGGAATCAAACTTCTCGTAGTATTCAATGCACTTTATGTGAAAGTTTTTATTATACCCATCTTGGATGCCCATCATATTAGGACTAATTTTATAGCCAAAGCAAATTACCATGTTGTTCTAAAATGCTCTCAAAATAATATAAGTGAAGCATGAGAGATCAATAATTTCTATAAAATAAAACCACCACCGTGCTCTAAAAAGATATAAGTGAAGCACTAGAGCAAAATTATCTAGCTCAAAAGATATAAGTGAAGCACATAGAGTATTCTAATAAATTCCATCATCGTGTCTCTCCCAAAAGGTGTGTACAGCAAGGATGATTGTGGTAAACTAAAAAGCAAAGACTCAAATCATACAAGACGCTCCAAGCAAAACACATATCATGTGGTGAATAAAAATATAGCCTCAAGTAAAGTTACCGATAGACGAAGACGAAAGAGGGGATGCCTTCCGGGGCATCCCCAAGCTTAGGCTTTTGGTTGTCCTTGAATTTTACCTTGGGGTGCCTTGGGAATCCCCAAGCTTAGGCCTCTTGCCACTCCTTATTCCAAAATCCATCAAATCTTTACCCAAAAACTTGAAAACTTCACAACACAAAACTTCAACAGAAAATCTCATGAGCTCTGTTAGTATAAGAAAATAAACCACCACTTTAAGGTATTGTAATGAACTCATTCTTTATTTATATTGGTGTTAAACCTACTGTATTTCCAACTTCTCTATGGTTCATACCCCCCGATACTACTCATAGATTCATCAAAATAAGCAAACAACACACGAAAAACAGAATCTGTCAAAAACAGAACAGTCTGTAGCAATCTGGAGATTTCGAATACTTCTGTAACTCCAAAAATTCTGAAAAATTAGACGACCAGGATAAAAAGTATATTGATCTACTTCAGTTGGAATTGGTATTTTATCGCTCTCTGGTAAAAAATGATAATTATTTTCGTGAGCGCATACTTTCTGTTTTTATCAGCAAGATCAAACAACAATCACCCAAGAAGATCCTAAAGGCTTTACTTGGCACAAACACTAATTAAAACATAAAAAACACAATCATAACAGAATCTAGATGAATTATTTATTACTAAACAGGAACAAAAAGCAAAAGAACAAAAATAAAATTGGGTTGCCTCCCAACAAGCGCTATCGTTTAACGCCCCTAGCTAGGCATAAAAACAAGAATAGATCTAGGTATTGCCATCTTTGGTATGCAATACATAAGTGGCTCTCATAATAGATTCATAAGGCAATTTATTTTTCTTCCTAGGAAAGTGTTCCGTGCCTTTCCTTAACGGAAATTGGAATCTGATATTTCTTTCTTTCATGTCAATAATTGCACCAATCGTTCTAAGGAAAAGCCTACCAAGAATAATAGGACATGTAGGATTGAAATCTATATCAAGAACAATGAAATCTATGGGCACATAATTCCTATTTGAACAATAAGAACATCATTAATTCTTCCCATAGGTTTCTTAATGGTGGAATCCGCAAGATGCAAATTTAAAGAACAATCATCAAATTCACGGAAACCTAGCACATCACACAAAGTTTTTGGAATCGTGGAAACACTAGCACCCAAATCACATAAAGCATAGCATTCATAATCTTTAATCTTAATTTTAATAGTAGGTTCCCACTCATCATAAAGTTTTCTAGGGATAGAAACTTCTAGTTCAAGATTTTCTTTATGGCATTGCATTAAAGCGTCAACGATATGTTTAGTAAAAGCTTTATTTTGATCAAAAGCATGAGGAGAATTTCACACGGATTGCAACAAAGAAATACAATCTATCAAAGAGCAATTATCATAATTAATTCCTTGAAATCCAAAATAGTGGGTTCATTGCTATGTAAAGTTTTGACCTCTTCAATCCCACTTTTATTAATTTTTGCATCAAGATCTAAAACTCCGAATCATTGGGACGCCTTTTAAGTAAAGTTGACTCATCTCCAGTCCCATCTTTATCAAGATTCATATTGGAAAATAAAGATTTAATAGGAGTCACATCTATCACTTTTAGATCTTCATCATTGTTATCATGAAAATCTTCCGGTTTAGCGGCCATCTTATTAACTAAGGTGGCTTGCTTATCCGAAATTTGGCCCACTAAATTTTCAAGATGAGCAAACTCGGATTGCAGACCATAAAATTCCTTACACATATCACCAAGATCTTTATTCATGTATTCCATAAAACTCTTTTGTTCTTTAAACTCGTTTCTGAATAAATTATTATGCTCAAGTTGCAAAGACATGAAACTTCTAACGTTGTTTTCAATTTCTTCCAACCTTGTAAGGTGAGGATCAACGCCTTTTGGCAGTGCCATCAAAGCAAACAGGCAATCCGACACATAGGCACACAAGAAGCAAGCGAAAAGAGACGAACGAAAAAGGGGCGAATAAAAGGCAAAGGTCTTCGAAAATCGTTTTAGAAGAGGGGGAGAGGAAAATGAGAGGCGAATGGCAAATAATGTAATGCGAGGGAGAAGATTTTATGATGGGTACTTGGTATGTCTTGACTTGGCGTAGATCTCCCCGACAACGGCGCCAAAAATCCTTCTTGCTACCTCTTGAGCATGCGTTGGTTTTCACTTGAAGAGGAAAGGGTGATGCAGCAAAGTAGCGTAAGTATTTCCCTAGTTTTTGAGAACCAAGGTGTCAATCCAGTAGGAGACAAGGCACAAGTCACCTAGTACCTGCACAAACAATCAAGAACCGCGCAACCAACGCGATAAAGGGGTTGTCAATCCCTTCACGGTCACTCGCAAAAGTGAGATCTGATAGAGATAGTAAACTAAATATTTTTGGTATTTTTGTTGTATAGATTGGAAAATAAAGATTGCAAAATAGTAAACAAGATGCGATGTAAATAAAAGAGATGCAATATAGTAAGAAAGAGACCCAGGGGGGCATAGGTTTCACTAGTGGCTTCTCTCAGGATAGCATGTATTACGGTGGGTGAACAAATTACTGCCGAGCAATTGGTAGAAAAGCGCATAGTTATGAAGATATCTAAGGCAATGATCATGAATATAGGCATCACGTCCGTGTCAAGTAGATCGAAATGATTCTGCATCTACTACTATTACTCCACACATCGACCGCTATCCAACATGCATCTAGAGTATTAAGTTTATAAGAACACAGTAACGCTTTAAGCAAGATGACATGATGCAGAGGGATAAACTCAACCAATATGATATAAACCCCATCTTTTTATCCTCGATGGCAACAACACAATACGTGCCTTGCTGCCCCTACTGTCACTAGGAAAGGACACCGCAAGATTGAACCCAAAGCTAAGCACTTCTCCCATTGCAAGAAAGATTAATCTAGTAGGCCACACTAAACCGATAATTCGAAGGGACTTGCAAAGATATCAAATCATGCATATAAGAATTCAGAGAAGAACCAAGTAATATAATATTCATAGATAATCTTGTTCATAAACCCACAATTCATCGGATCTCGACAAACACACCATAAAAGAGTATTACATCGAATAGATCTCCAAGAACATCGAGGAATATTGAGATCAAAGAGGGAGAGTGGAAATATGCCCTAGAGGCAATAATAAAAGCATTATTATTATATTTCCTTGTTCATGATAATTGTCTTTATTCATGCTATAATTGTGTTATCCGGAAATCGTAATACATGTGTGAATAATAGACACCAACATGTCCCTAGTAAGCCTCTAGTTGACTAGCTCGTTGATCAACAGATAGTCATGGTTTCCTGACTATGGACATTGGATGTCATTGATAACGAGATCACATCATTAGGAGAATGATGTGATGGACAAGACCCAATCCTAAACATAGCATAAGATCGTATAGTTCGTTTGCTAGAGTTTTTCCAATGTCAAGTATCTTTTCCTTAGACCATGAGATCGTGTAACTCCCGGATACCATAGGAGTGCTTTGGGTGTACCAAACGTCACAACGTAACTGGGTTACTATAAAGGTATACTACGGGTATCTCCAAAAGTGTCTGTTGGGTTGACACGGATCAAGACTGGGATTTGTCACTCCGTATGACGGAGAGGTATCACTGGGCCCACTCGGTAATACATCATCATTATGAGCTCAAAGTGACCAAGTGTCTGGTCACGGGATCATGCATTACGGTACGAGTAAAGTGACTTGCCGGTAACGAGATTGAACAAGGTATTGGGATACCGACGATCGAATCTCGGGCAAGTAGCATACCGATTGACAAAGGGAATTGTATACGGGGTTTCTTGAATCCTCGACATCGTGGTTCATCCGATGAGATCATCGAGGAGCATGTGGGAGCCAACATGGGTATCCAGATCCCGCTGTTGGTTATTGACCGGAGAGCGATCTCGGTCATGTCTACATGTCTCCCGAACCCGTAGGGTCTACACACTTAAGGTTCGGTGACGCTAGGGTTGTAGGGATATGTATATGCAGTAACCCAAATGTTGTTCGGAGTCCCGGATGAGATCTCGGACATCACGAGGAGTTCCGGAATGGTCCGGAGGTAAAGAATTATATATAGGAAGTGCTATTTCGGCCGTCGGGACAAGTTTCGGGGTCACCGGTATTGTACCGGGACCACCGGAAGGGTCCCGGGGGTCCATCGGGTGGGGCCACCTGCCTCGGGGGGCCACATGGGCTGTAGGGGTGTGCGCCTTGGCCTATATGGGCCAAGGGAACCAGCCCCAAGAGGCCCATGCGCCAGGAGATCAAGAAAGGAAGAGTCCTAAAAGGGGAAGGCACCTCCTAGGTGCCTTGGGGAGGAGGGATTCCTCCCTTGGCCGCCGCCCCCCTAGGAGATTGCATATCCTAGGGCCGGCGCCCCCTCCCCCTAGGCTCCGTATATATAGTGGGGGAAGGAGGGCCTCTCACACCACGCCTTTGGTGCCTCCCTCTCCCTCTCCAACACATCCTCCTCCTCCATAGAGCTTGGCGAAGCCCTGCCGGAGTACTGCAGCTCCATCACCACCACGCCGTCATGCTGCTGCTGGAGCCATTTTCCTCAACCTCTTCTCCCCCTTGCTGGATCAAGAAGGAGGAGACGTTACGCTGACCGTACGTGTGTTGAACGCGGAGGTGTCGTCCGTTCGGCGCTAGGATCTCCGGTGATTTGGATCAGGTCGAGTACGCCTTCCTCATCCCCGTTCTTTGAACGCTTCTGCGCGTGATCTATAAAGGTATGTAGATGCAATCCGATCACTCGTTGCTAGATGAACTCCTAGATGGATCTTGGTGAAACCGTAGGAAAATTTTTGTTTTCTGCAACGTTCTCCAACAGTGGCATCATGAGCTAGGTCTATGCGTAGTTCTCTTGCACGAGTAGAACACAATTTGTTGTGGGTGTTGATGTTTCAACTTTCTTGCCGCTACTAGTCTTATCTTGCTTCAATGGTATTGTGGGATGAAGCGGCCCGGACCAACCTTACACGTACGCTTACGTGAGACCGGTTCCACCGACTGACATGCACTAGTTGCATAAGGTGGCTGGCGGGTGTCTGTCTCTCCCACTTTAGTTGGAGCGGATTCGATGAAAAGGGTCCTTATGAAGGGTAAATAGAAGTTAACAAATCACGTTGTGGTTTTCATGTAGGTAAGAAAACGTTCTTGCTAGAACCCTATTGCAGCCACGTAAAACTTACAACAACAATTAGAGGACGTCTAACTTGTTTTTGCAGCAAGTGTTCTGTGATGTGATATGGCCAAAGTTGTGATGAATGATGAATGATATATATGTGATGTATGAGATGTTCATGCTATTGTAATAGGAATCACGACTTGCATGTCGATGAGTATGACAACCGGCAGGAGCCATAGGAGTTGTCTTTATTTTTTGTATGACCTGCGTGTCATTGAGAAACGCCATGTAAATTACTTTACTTTATTGCTAAACGTGTTAGCCATAGTAGTAGAAGTAATAGTTGGCGAGCAACTTCATGGAGACACGATGATGGAGATCATGATGATGGAGATCATGGTGTCATGCCAGTGACAAGATGATCATGGAGCCCAAGATGGAGATCAAAGGAGCTATGTGATATTGGCCATATCATGTCACTATTATTATTTGATTGCATGTGATGTTTATCATGTTTTGTACATCTTGTTTGCTTAGAACGACGGTAGTAAATAAGATGATCCCTCATAATAATTTCAAGAAAGTGTTCCCCCTAACTGTGCACCGTTGCGACAGTTCGTTGTTTCGAAGCACCACGTGATGATCGGGTGTGATAGATTCCAACGTTCACATACAACGGGTGTAAGACAGATTTACACATGCAAACACTTAGGTTGACTTGACGAACCTAGCATGTACAGACATGGCCTCGGAACACAGAAGACCGAAAGGTCGAGCATGACTCGTATAGAAGATACGATCAACATGAAGATGTTCACCGACGTTGACTAGTTCGTCTCACGTGATGATCGGACACGGCCTAGTTAACTCGGATCATGTTATACTTAGATGACTGGAGGGATGTCTATCTGAGTGGGAGTTCATTGTATAATTTGATTAGATGAACTTAATTATCATGAACTTAGTCTAAAATCTTTACAATATGTCTTGTAGATCAAATGGCCAACGTTGTCCTCAACTTCAACGCGTTCCTAGAGAAAACCAAGCTGAAAGACGATGGCAGCAACTATACAGACTGGGTCCGGAACCTGAGGATCATCCTCATAGCTGCCAAGAAAGATTATGTCCTACAAGCACCGCTAGGTGACGCACCCGTCCCACAGAACCAAGACGTTATGAACGCTTGGCAGACACGTGCTGATGATTACTCCCTCGTTCAGTGCGGCATGCTTTACAGCTTGAACGGGGGCTCCAAAAACGTTTTGAGAGACATGGAGCATATGAGATGTTCGAAGAGCTGAAAATGGTTTTTCAAGCTCATGCCCGGGTCGAGAGATATGAAGTCTCCGACAAATTCTTCAGCTGTAAGATGGAGGAAAATAGTTCTGTCAGTGAGCACATACTCACAATGTCTGGGTTACATAACCGCTTGACTCAGCTGGGAGTTAATCTCCCGGATGACGCAGTCATTGACAGAATCCTTTAGTCGCTTTCACCAAGCTACAAGAGCTTTGTGATGAACTTCAATATGCAGGGGATGGAAAAGACCATTCCCGAATTATTTGCAATGCTGAAATCAGCAGAGGTAGAAGTCAAAAAGGAACATCAAGTGTTGATGGTGAATAAAACCACTAGGTTCAAGAAGGGCAAGGGTAAAAAGAACTTCAAGAAGGACGGCAAGGGAGTTGCCGCGCCCGGCAAGCAAGCTGCCGGGAAGAAGCCAAAGAATGGACCCAAGCCCTAGACTGAGTGCTTTTATTGCAAGGGAAGTGGTCACAGGAAACGGAACTGCCCCAAATACTTAGCAGACAAGAAGGCCGGCAAAACAAAAGGTATATGTGATATACATGTAATTGATGTGTACCTTACCAGTACTCATAGTAGCTCCAGGGTGTTTGATACCGGTGCAGTTGCTCACATTTGTAACTCAAAGCAGGAGCTGCGGAATAAGCGGAGACTGGCGAAGGACGAGGTGACGATGCGCGTCGGGAATGGTTCCAGGGTCGATGTGATCGCCGTCGGCACGCTACCTCTGCATTTACCTACGGGATTAGTTTTAAACCTCAATAATTGTTATTTAGTGGCAGCTTTGAGCATGAACATTGTATCAGGATCTCATTTAATTCGAGATGGCTACTCATTTAAATCCGAGAATAATGGTTGTTCTATTTATATGAGAGATATGTTTTATGGTCATGCTCCGATGGTGAATGGTTTATTCTTAATGAATCTCGAGCGTAATGCTACACATATTCATAGTGTGAGTACCAAAAGATGTAAGGTTGACAATGATAGTCCCACATACTTGTGGCACTGCCGCCTTGGTCACGTAGGTGTCAAACGCATGAAGAAGCTCCATGCAGATGGACTTTTAGAGTCTCTTGATTATGAATCATTTGACACGTGCGAACCATGCCTCATGGGTAAAATGACCAAGACTCCGTTCTCAGGAACAATGGAGCGAGCAACCAACTTATTGGAAATCATACATACTGATGTGTGCGGTCCAATGAGCGTTGAGGCTCGCGGTGGCTATCGTTATGTTCTCACCCTCACTGATGACTTGAGTAGATATGGGTATGTCTACTTAATGAAACACAAGTCTGAGACCTTTGAAAAGTTCAAGGAATTTCAGAGTGAGGTTGAGAATCAACGTGACAGGAAAATCAAGTACCTGCGATCAGATCATGGAGGAGAATACTTGAGTCACGAGTTTGGCACACACTTAAGAAAATGTGGAATAGTTTCACAACTCACGCCGCCTGGAACACCTCAGCATAATGGTCTGTCCGAACGTCGTAATCGCACTCTATTAGATATGGTGCGATCTATGATGTCTCTTACCGATTTACCGCTATCTTTTTGGGGCTATGCTTTAGAGACTGTCGCATTCACTTTAAATAGGGCTCCGTCGAAATCCGTTGAGACGACACCGTATGAATTATGGTTTGGGAAGAAACCTAAGCTGTCGTTTCTAAAAGTTTGGGGATGCGATGCTTATGTCAAGAAACTTCAACCTGAAAAGCTCGAACCCAAGTCGGAAAAATGCGTCTTCATAGGATACCCTAAAGAAACTATTGGGTATACCTTCTACCTCAGATCCGAAGGCAAGATCTTTATTGCCAAGAACGGATCCTTTCTAGAGAAGGAGTTTCTCTCGAAAGAAGTAAGTGGGAGGAAAGTAGAACTTGATGAAGTATTACCTCTTGAACCGGAAAATGGCGCGGCTCAAGAAAATGTTCGTGAGGTGCCTGCACCAACTAGAGAGGAAGTTAATGATGATGATCAAGATACTTCTGATCAAGCTCCTACTGATATTCGAAGGTCCACAAGGACACGTTCCGCACCAGAGTGGTACGGCAACCCTGTCTTGGAAATCATGTTGTTAGACAACGGTGAACCTTCGAACTATGAAGAAGCGATGGCGGGCCCGAATTCCGACAAATGGCTAGAAGCCATGAAATCCGAGATAGGATCCATGTATGAAAACGAAGTATGGACTTTGACTGACTTGCCTGTTGAGCGGCGAGCCATAGAAAATAAATGGATCTTTAAGAAGACAGACGCGGATGGTAATGTGACCATCTATAAAGCTCGGCTTGTCGCTAAGGGTTATCGACAAGTTCAAGGGGTTGACTATAATGAGACTTTCTCACCGGTAGCAAAGCTAAAGTCCGTCCGAATCATGTTAGCAATTGCCGCATTCTATGATTATGAGATATGGCAAATGGACGTCAAAACGGCATTCCTTAATGGTTTCCTTAAGGAAGAATTGTATATGATGCAGCCGGAAGGTTTTGTCGATCCTAAGA
This sequence comes from Triticum urartu, assembly GCF_003073215.2. Classification (NCBI taxonomy): domain Eukaryota; kingdom Viridiplantae; phylum Streptophyta; class Magnoliopsida; order Poales; family Poaceae; genus Triticum; species Triticum urartu. The sequence goes on from NC_053022.1 coordinate 110,452,098, forward strand.
ATGCTAACAAGGTGTGCAAGCTCCAACGCTCGATTTATGGGCTGGTGCAAGCATCTCGGAGTTGGAACATTCGCTTTGATGAGATGATCAAAGCGTTTGGGTTTACGCAGACTTATGGAGAAGCCTGCGTTTACAAGAAAGTGAGTGGGAGCTCTGTAGCATTTCTCATATTATATGTAGATGACATACTTTTGATGGGAAATGATATAGAGCTTTTGGACAGCATTAAGGCCTACTTGAATAAGAGTTTTTCAATGAAGGACCTTGGAGAAGCTGCTTATATATTAGGCATCAAGATCTATAGAGACAGATCAAGATGCCTCATAGGTCTTTCACAAAGCACATACCTTGATAAGATATTGAAGAAGTTCAATATGGATCAGTCTAAGAAGGGGTTCTTGCCTGTGTTGCAAGGTGTGAAATTGAGCTCAGCTCAATGTCCGACCACGGCAGAAGATATAGAAGAGATGAGTGTCATCCCCTATGCCTCAGCCATAGGTTCTATTATGTATGCCATGCTGTGTACCAGACCTGATGTAAACCTTGCCATAAGTTTGGTAGGTAGATACCAAAGTAATCCCGGCAAGGAACACTGGACAGCGGTCAAGAATATCCTGAAGTACCTGAAAAGGACTAAGGAAATGTTTCTTGTCTATGGATGTGACGAAGAGCTCGTCATAAAGGGTTACGTCGACGCTAGCTTCGACACAGATCTGGATGACTCAAAGTCACAAACCGGATACGTGTATATTTTGAATGGTGGGGTAGTAAGCTGGTGCAGTTGCAAGCAGAGCATCATGGCGGGATCTACATGTGAAGCGGAGTACATGGCAGCCTCGGAGGCAGCACATGAAGCAATTTGGGTGAAGGAGTTCATCACCGACCTAGGAGTCATACCCAATGCGTCGGGGCCAATCAAACTCTTCTGTGACAACACTGGAGCTATTGCACTTGCCAAGGAGCCCACGTTTCACAAGAAGACCAGGCACATCAAGCGTCGCTTCAACTCCATTCGTGAAAATGTTCAAGATGGAGACATAGATATTTGTAAAGTACATACGGACCTGAATGTAGCAGATCCATTGACTAAACCTCTCCCTAGAGCAAAACATGATCAACACCAGAATTCCATGGGTGTTCGATTCATCACAATGTAACTAGATTATTGACTCTGGTGCAAGTGGGATACTGTTGGAAATATGCCCTAGAGGCAATAATAAAAGCATTATTATTATATTTCCTTGTTCATGATAATTGTCTTTATTCATGCTATAATTGTGTTATCCGAAAATCGTAATACATGTGTGAATAATAGACACCAACATGTCCCTAGTAAGCCTCTAGTTGACTAGCTCGTTGATCAACAGATAGTCATGGTTTCCTGACTATGGACATTGGATGTCATTGATAACGAGATCACATCATTAGGAGAATGATGTGATGGACAAGACCCAATCCTAAACATAGCATAAGATCGTATAGTTCGTTTGCTAGAGTTTTTCCAATGTCAAGTATCTTTTCCTTAGACCATGAGATCGTGTAACTCCCGGATACCATAGGAGTGCTTTGGGTGTACCAAACGTCACAACGTAACTGGGTTACTATAAAGGTATACTACGGGTATCTCCGAAAGTGTCTATTGGGTTGACACGGATCAAGACTGGGATTTGTCACTCCCGTATAACGGAGACGTATCACTGGGCCCATTCGGTAATGCATCATCATTATGAGCTCAAAGTGACCAAGTGTCTAGTCACGGGATCATGCATTATGGTACGAGTAAAGTGACTTGCCGGCAACAAGATTGAACGAGGTATTGGGATACCGACGATCGAATCTCGGGCAAGTAACATACCTATTGACAAAGGGAATTGTATACGGGGTTTCTTGAATCCTCGACATCGTGGTTCATCCGATGAGATCATCGAGGAGCATGTGGGAGCCACATGGGTATCCAGATCCCGCTGTTGGTTATTGACCGGAGAGCGATCTCGGTCATGTCTACATGTCTCCCGAACCCGTAGGGTCTACACACTTAAGGTTCGGTGACGCTAGGGTTGTAGGGATATGTATATGCAGTAACCCAAATGTTGTTCGGAGTCCCGGATGAGATCCCGGACATCACGAGGAGTTCCGGAATGGTCCGGAGGTAAAGAATTATATATAGGAAGTGCTATTTCGGCCGTCGGGACAAGTTTCGGGGTCACCGGTATTGTACCGGGACCACCGGAAGGGTCCCGGGGGTCCACCGGGTGGGGCCACCTGCCCCGGGGGGCCACATGGGCTGTAGGGGTGTGCGCCTTGGCCTATATGGGCCAAGGGCACCAGCCCCAAGAGGCCCATGCGCCAGGAGATCAAGAAAGGAAGAGTCCTAAAAGGGGAAGGCACCTCCTAGGTGCCTTGGGGAGGAGGGATTCCTCCCTTGGCCGCCGCCCCCCTAGGAGATTGCATCTCCTAGGGCCGGCGCCCCCCCCTAGGCTCCCTATATATAGTGGGGGAAGGAGGGCCTCTCACACCATGCCTTTGGTGCCTCCCTCTCCCTCTCAAACACATCCTCCTCCTCCATAGAGCTTGGTGAAGCCCTGCCGGAGTACTGCAGCTCCATCACCACCACGCCGTCGTGCTGCTGCTGGAGCCATTTTCCTCAACCTCTTCTCCCTTCCCTTTCTGGATCAAGAAGGAGGAGACGTCTCCGTCCCGTACGTGTGTTGAACGCGGAGTGCCGTTCCGTTCGGCGCTTTGGTCATCGGTGATTGGATCACGTCGTGTTCGACTTACATCATCACCGTTTTTGAACGCTTCCGTGCGCAATCTACAAAGGTATGTAGATGCATCCAATGACTCGTTGCTAGATGAACTCCTAGATGATCTTGGTGAAACGAGTAGGAAAATTTTTGTTTTCTGCAACGTTCCCCCAACAATATGTGGATGTGGGAAGGTAGTTGAGGGTTTTGGAGCATATCACTAAGCACTATGAAGCAAGAACCTCATTAAACAACACATCATCCCTCCTTGATAGTATTGGATTTTCCTATAGACTCAATGTGATCTTGGATCACTAAAATATAAAATGTAGAGTGTTGAGCTTTGAGCTTGAGCCAATCTTTTTGTCCTTAATATTTTGAGGGGTCCACATTCCTCATCCATGCCATGACATTCATTGAGCTTTTCCTGAAATATTAATCTTGGAATAGCATTAGCTCAATGAGCTATATGTTGTTAGGAATTACCAAAACCACCTAGGGATAGTTGCACTTTCAATCTCCCCCTTTTTGGTAATTAATGACAACATATAGATCAAAGCTTCAACAAATGATAATAAGAGTGAAAAACATTGTCGCTTTGAGAAGTATGTGAAAGGCAAGAGCTCCCCCTAAATTTGTGCATAGTTTATGGTTTGCTTTGGACTGCAAATGCACAAAGAGTTAGGCTCATGGGTTACTCTTCCATGTCACATACATCTTGGTGGAGCGCTCAAAATGATAATAATTAAATGCATGCACTCATCACCAAGCAAAGTGAATGATTATATAGGGATAAAAAGATAATGTCATCCAACAAGCATTAATGTAGCATATGATCAAACACATGATCATCCAAGTATCACATAGACAAAAGGTATCTCAAACTGGCAAAGCAAATAAAGTTCAACCACCAAAGCAAGAGAGAATAAAAAGCAACGCTCTCTCTCGAAGCCTATGATCTATACATTTTTCTCCCCCTTTGGAAACAAGTTACCAAAAAGTTCCTAGAAAATGCATAGCACTAAATCGTCTCTCAAGCTTGGTCTTCAGGTGGTGGTGTCCGGATAACTCCAAGAACGAAGGCTTCAGTCGAAGTAGATGGAGCTGATGGAGTAGGTGCTGGAGCTGGTGGCACTGAAGCTGTAGCTGGTGCAGATGACGTGGCTCTGGTGTCTGGAACAGGCACTGCAGCAGACCTGTGAGCTCTAGGCACTCTGGCAAATGCATCAGTGGTTGTCTTGCCTTCCTCTCTTGCATATCATCTTGGAGTTGCTCCACAACAGACTGAATCTCCGTTACCTTCACATCCAAGTCATAGAATTTTTGCTCCACGATTCTTTCCAAGATCTCCTGGTTTTGAGTCAGGGTGGCCAGTCCCTTCTCAATCCTCAGAGTGGATGCAATCAGGTAGCCAAGCTGATCTTGCTTGGTCTTCAGGAGATACTGAGATGCTTCTTCAGTAGTTGGCATCCTTGCAGCCTTTTCAGCTTTTGCCTTCTCCTTCTTGGCTTGTGTGTGCACAGAAGATGGTTCATCCTCATTCATAACCACAATGTTGTCCTCGAAGTATGGATAGATAGGCATGTGCTCCTTGTCCAGCAGATATGTACCAGTGCCCATCTTGGAGTTGATTAGCTCCTGGATCTATGGGGCATACCCACAACTCCTCTTCTGATCTGGAGTTGTCCTCTTGATAGTTTCAACTATTAGGCTCATGACTTTGAACTTCTGTGGGACATCAAAGATGTGAAGCAAGTTAATTGCATGGCCTCTTATCATCTTGTGATCACCTGACTTTGGCAAGAGAGTGTGCCTGAGGATCCAGTTGATGGTTGGCAAGCCTGACAGAAGGTAATGTACAGATCCAAACTTATGTGTCTCAAGAGAAGCATCTAGGATCTCTTTGTACATGTGTGCCATTGTGTTGTGATCCTTCTTCCTGTTGGCATAGACATCCAAGTCATCTTCACTCTCTTTTGGGGCATTGATCAACTTCGCCCATTCAGCAACCGTGAACTGGTACCTCGTACCTTCAGATATCCAGACAATCCTTCCATCTGGGTAGAAATGAGCTGTGGAGTAGAACTGCACGATGAGCTCATCATTCCATTTTGTGAGCTTCTGAGCCACAAACTCATCGACTCCACAAGCCTTGAAACTGTCATGTACACCTGGATAGTGATCCTCGTTCTCCTTGATGTAGTCCCAGTCGACCCATCTCATGTCACACACAATGGTCTTCTTGTCAAGCGACACTGTCTCATAGAAGTCTTGATGTTCCTTTGTATGGAACTTGTAGTCCACAGCAGTCCTCCTCCTGGTGGCATATGGATCAGACTCTCTCCATAGCCTCAGACCTGAGTCCTTCCTTATCTTCATGTTCTCAGCTACTAGATGAGCATCATTGTGATCTAGGATTTTTGGCTTCAGCTTCCTCAAGACATGTGACTCATCATCTTCTTCTTCCATTTCAGCTTCAGGCACTAGGGCCTTGTTCTTTTCCTCAGCAGGGATGTTCCCGGTGCTCCTCTTTGGTTTTGGCTTTGGAGCTGGTGCAGCAGCCTTTGGAGCAGTCTTAGGCTTAGATGGAACAGCCCCTGCCCTGATGGCATCACCCATAAGCTTCTGAGCTTTGGGTGCTGGTGCAGCATCTTCTTCCTCTTCCTCTTCAGAATCTCTCATGATTGAGGATCTCCCAAGCACTCTAGCAGTGGTCTTTTTGACCCTCTCCTTCCTCTTCTTCCCTTCTGCAGCAGCCTCTTTGGATTCAGATTCCAAAGGGACTTGAGTAGATGCTCTGGCCTTAGACATTGGAATTCTCTTTGCAGGAACCTTTTGCTTCATGTCTGGCTTGGTGGTAGCAGCAGTGCTATATTCCTTCTTAACCACTTTCTTCTTGGAAGTGGCCTCATCCCCAACTGACACGTAGTCTTCATCCTCAGATTCAGAGGTCTTCTTCTTTCTGGCCCTAGTGGCAGCTTTGGGTAAGTTGCTTGGGGTGCTCCTGCTACCATCATCTGAACTGCTAGAGGGACTAGTGCCCTCACTCAGGTGAACCTGCTCCTCTGACCTGTTCTGGCTGTCACTCTGATCAGACATATTGCGAACACTGACAGCAGACCCTGTGAATAGATATAGATGAGATAGAGTGGATGAGCATCACAAAATGCTGAGGTTTTTGCAAAAGAATGAGTCAAAAACTTAGTTTTAGTTTTCCACAAAAAGCATTTCAGATCAACCGATTTGTAAACTTGGTGATACCGAAGCAGTTGTTGGAACCTAAACTAGTGAACTCGATCAGACCGAGTCACAGTTCGGTGGCACCAAGACTGCTAGGGTTTCACAAAGTACTGAACTCGGTCACACCGATTTGCAATTCTCGGTCAGATCAAAAATTACATGTGCAATGGCCTGAGCCGAATCGGTGGTACCGAGTTCCACAACTCGGTGGGTCCGAGATGGTTTCGGCGGAAACCTAACCCTAAATTCTCAAATCACGACTAAACTACGGAGTGTTTTGACTGGATAAGAATGATCTCAATCATGGCAAGATACATGGCGAACACAATGTGCTAGGAATCAGATAGGAATAGCACAGTGATCGAGTTCATACCCTAGTTCGGTGATGAACTCGCTACGGCGGCAACGGTGGGGTTGATTCCCGTTGACGGTGGCGGAGACCAGCGGCAGGAGGCGGCTGGCGACGAGGAAGACGATCCGGAGACCCTGGAGGCAGAGCGGGCTAAGCGCGGGTCGAGGAGGTTCGGAAAGTTTTCCAAAATTTGACCCGTGGGTATATATAGCCCGACCCTGTCGGTGTGACTGAGTGGAAAAACTCGGTGGCACCGAGATTCATAACTGCAAGCAGTTACTAAAACTCAGTGTGACCGAAAGGTTCAAATCGGTTGCACCGAGGTAGAAAACCTAGATCGACTTAGTGATCTTGGTATGACCGAAATGGGTGAATCGGTCAGACCTAAACGCACAAATAAGTTTTGGAAGTTTAAGTCTATGACAAATCGGGGACTCCGAGTGCTCCTCACACAGAGTGGTTCGAATCTGACTTGATCAAATTTTGTGATGCAGCATGAATAGAGTTTGAGACGAGAAAAGCATAGATAGCTAGAGAAGGTTCTTAGGCATTCTTGTCCATCCACTTGGCCAAAATAAAAGGAAACCAATCAATCAAAACAATAAGTGGATGTCCTCGAATGAGTAAATTATGCAACCAACATGCTCACACAATAAAATGGCAAATGAAATATGTGGCAAAGCATGCACAAACAATTCTAGCATCTATCAAGCAATTGGCAATGACTAGGTCATCTATATATGAGTATATTGACTTAGGAGTCAAATGAGAGCATTTGATCATAGCTCATACTCATCATTTAAGCACAAGTGGGGTTACCACTTTTACATAAAGCGTTGTTGTGTTCACACCATTAGAGTTGCTTTAACTCAATTGTTAGAGTAAAGCTCCCCCTAGATGTGAGATCCCCCCTAAGAGGGATGAACTAACCTTGGGTTTTGTTGATGATGACTTCATGTAGGTGTTGAAGATGTGGATGCTCTATGTTGATGTAGATCATTTGGAGCTATCCTTTGGAGTGAGTTGCACTTTCAATACCTACACGGGTTAGTCCCACAAGGAAAAAACAAGGGTATCCATAGACATAGAGTGATGCACACATAAGATGATGTCTATGAAAGCTTTAGGTTACCTTGTCCTTTGTCTTACCAACAAGAGGGTTTGTGACTCCTTGAACTAGTGCAAGATGTGGAAGTTGATTGCACTTGTTCTTGCCAAAATGATAAGAGTGAAGTATGTTGGTGGAGTCACCCTCAAGAACTCTTCTAGTTCTTCTTCTTAGGGATCCACACCATCTTGATGGGAATCCTCGGAATTGTAGTTGTGCTTGATGAAGTGGAACTTGATGTAGTCTTGGGAACCCACTTGACAAAGGCCTTAGGAGCTTCTTCAAATGCATCAATTTCCTCTTGAAGCTTGTCCTTGCCTTTTTTGCTTGTGGTCTTGTGGTGGAAGATCATCTTGAGCTTGTGTCCCTTTGGATGAAGTAGGATCATACTTCTCTTGTTGAGGAACAAACTTCGTCTTGGGGTATTGATCTTCTTCCCACCAACTCCATTGGCATTGAACTTTCGTTCAAAACCAATACCTTGATTCTTCTGGTGCCTTCCTTGCTTGCGTACAATTTCCTCGAATTGCTTACTCCCGGCAAGGCTCTTGTAAACACCTTTCTCTATAATTCCCTTCAATAAGCTATTTTCTTTCTCAAGTGTAACTTGGCTAAGAGAATCATTAGTGGAATCAAGAGAACTACTAGAAGCAACAACATTGGATTTAGCATGATTATCGTTACTACTAGAAGAAGAATCCTTCTTGTTCTTGTTACTAGACTTGACTTGAGGCATGTAAGTGGATAAGAGTAAACGCTTGGCAATGTAATAAGAACTTTTCTTGCGAAGATCATCATTGATTGCCTTTAAGAACTCATGCTCTTGCTCAAGGTTGAGCTTTTCGAAACGTAATTTCTCATGAGTCCTTAAAAGTTCTCGATGATCTCCTAAGATAGTTTCATGAGCTAACTTAAGAGTGTTTAGTTATTTAGTTAGAAACTCAATCTTCTCCTTATCATTGTCATTCGTTTCATCATAGTATTCATCACTATAGTTGTCAACAAGTAACTCATCATCACCTAACAAGTCATCTTCATCTCTATTGAAATGAACATACTCAGGGTGTGATACCTTTGGACCTTTGGCCATGAAGCATCTTCCAATTCCTTCATTTGGTGAATCAAATATGTTGTAGGAGTTGGTTGACACAAGTGCTAGTCCGGCAACACCTTCATCTTGAGTATATTCGGAGTCGGAGTGATAGCTTCTCTCAGAGTCATTGTCGGAGTCAGAGCTGGATACCCATTCACCAACATGAGCTTGATGTCTTTGTTTTGTGTAGCTCCTTGATGACTTGTCCTTCCTTTCTGAATCCTTGCTTCTCTGAGGGTGTCTTCGTTCATATCGATCATCCCTACTCCTTCTCTCTCTTGATGGTGATTCTTTTCTTCTACTTCTTCTTTTGGGAGAATCTTCTCTTCTCTTGTGGGGAGTCGTACACTCATTGGAGTAGTGTCCGGGTCTTCCACAATTGTAGCAGTTTCGCTCTCGACTAGAAGATCTTTTGTCATTGTAGGACCTTGACTTGGAACTTCTCTCCTTGCTTCTACTTTTGTAGAACTTGTTGAAGTTCTTCACCATTAGGCTCAATTCTTCATTGAAGGTTTGTTTCTCACTTGATGATGTGGGGGCTTCACATGGGGCTTTGTAAGCACCACTTGACTTGTTATGGAGCTCCTCCTTATCCTTGAGTGACATCTCATGAGCAACAATTCTTCCAATGACTTACATTGGCTTGAGATCTTTGTAATTTGGCATCATTTGGATCAATGTGCATATGGTATCGTACTTTCCATCCAAGGCTCTTAGGATCTTCTTGATGATGAATTTGTCGGTCATCTCTTCACTTCCTAAGCCGGCAATCTCATTTGTGATAAGGGCATGCCTAGAGTACATTTCAGCGACACCTTCACCATCCTTCATTTTGAACTTGTCAAGTTGACTTTGAAGCACATCCAACTTGGATTCCTTGACGGAGTCGGTACCTTCATGCATATCAATCAAAGTATCCCAAATTTCCTTCGCATTCTCAAGACGGCTGATTTTGTTGAATTCTTCGGGGCACAATCCGTTGAAGAGGATATCACAAGCTTGAGCATTGTATTGTAGCATCTTCAACTCATCCGCGGTAGCTTCATGATTCGGTTATCTCCCATCAAAGAATTCACCTTGCAAGCCAACACACATGATAGCCCAAACGGCGGGGTTATGTCCAAGAATATGCATTTTCATCTTATGCTTCCAACTAGCAAAATTTGTACCATCAAAGTAAGGACCTCTACGGTGATAATTTCCCTCGCTAGACGCCATACTCTCCTAGGTTGTGAAACCAAGGCTATGACCACCAAAAGCTATGGAAATCAAAGCAAATGGAGACCAAAGCTCTTATACCACTTGTAGGATCGAAAGTATGTCTAAAGGGGGGTGATTAGACTACTTGACCAAATAAAAATCTATCCTTTTCCCAATTTTAGTATTTGGCAGATTTTACCTATCTTAGCACAAGTCAAGCAATCTTAACACAATTCAAGCAAGCATGCAAATAGTCTATGAGCAGCGGAAAATAAAGCATGCAACTTGCAAGAATGTAAAGGGAAGGGTTTAGAGAATTCAAACATAATTGGAGACACGGATGTTTTTGTCGTGGTTTCGATAGGTGGTGCTATCGTACATCCACGTTGATGGAGACTTCAACCCACGGAGGGTAACGGTTGAGCGAGTCCACGGAGGGCTCCACCCACGAAGGGTCCATGAAGAAGCAACCTTGTCTATCCCATCATGGCCATCGCCCACGAAGGACTTGCCTCACTAGCGGTAGATCTTCACGAAGTAGGCGATCTCCTTGCCCTTACAAACTCCTTGGTTCAACACCACAATCTTTGTCGGAGGCTCCCAAGTGACACCTAGCCAATCTAGGAGACACCACTCTCCAAGAAGTAACAAATGGTGTGTTGAT